>NW_018401450.1:2231-2352 GCF_002168275.2 Theobroma umbraticum | reverse complement strand
ATAAGGCTCCCGAAGGCATGGGTGACTATGAATGGACTTTTCTTACCAATGAATGGTTTTTCTTCACGTTTCTCAAGGAAAACAGTCAATTATAATATGTTTTGACTAAAAATGTAAAAGG
>NW_018401450.1:1861-2033 GCF_002168275.2 Theobroma umbraticum | reverse complement strand
AAGGCTTTCGAAGGCATGGGTGACTATAAATGGACTTTTCTTGCCAATGAATTGTTTTTTTTCATGTTTCTCGAGGTAAACACTCAATTATAATCTGTTTTAACCAAATATAGAAAACAATTCAACTTAAAATCAAATATGAGCTTATAAAACTATTTAAAGCGAGCAATAA
>NW_018401450.1:1492-1610 GCF_002168275.2 Theobroma umbraticum | reverse complement strand
CTTCATGTTTCTTGAGGCAAACACTCTATTATAAATGATTTTAACCAAAAATGTAAAACAATTTAAGCAAACATTCAAATATAAATAGAATTTTGAAGCAAGTAATAAGGCTTTTGAA
>NW_018401450.1:1207-1392 GCF_002168275.2 Theobroma umbraticum | reverse complement strand
GAAAAGAACATGATTCATTGACAAGAGAAGTCCATTTATAGTCACCCATGCCTTTCAAAGTCTTATTGCTAGCTTTAAATAGTTTTATAAGCTCATATTTGATTTTAAGTAGAATTATTTTCTATTTTATATTAAAACAGATTATAATTGAGTGTTTACCTCGAGAAACATGAAGAAAAAGCCAT
>NW_018401450.1:679-854 GCF_002168275.2 Theobroma umbraticum | reverse complement strand
ATGCTATTCATTGGCAAGAAAAGTCCATTTATAGTCACCCATGCCTTCTAAAGACTTATTACTCGCTTTAAATGGTTTTACAATCTCATAATTGACTTTCAGTTGAATTATTTTACATGTTTAGTTAAAATAGATTATAATTTGGCGTTTGCCTCAAGAAACATGAAGGGAACAT
>NW_018401450.1:0-146 GCF_002168275.2 Theobroma umbraticum | reverse complement strand
TTACTACTTGCTTTAAATGGTTTCATAATCCCATTATTGATTTTAAGTTGAATTGTTTTACATTTGTGGTCAAAACAGATTATAATTTAGCATTTACCTTAGGAAATGTGAAGAAAAAGCCATTCATTGGCAAGAAAAGTCCATTC
>NW_018401449.1:1176-1309 GCF_002168275.2 Theobroma umbraticum | reverse complement strand
TCATAATTAATTTTAAGTTAAATTTTTTTTATATTTTTAGTTAAAACAGATTATAATTAAATGTCTGCATTGATAAACGTGCAAAAAAGGTCATTCATTGAGAAGAAAAGTCCATTTATAGTCACCCATTCCT
>NW_018401449.1:646-760 GCF_002168275.2 Theobroma umbraticum | reverse complement strand
TATATTTTTTATTAAAACAAACTATAATTGAATACCTACCTTGGGAAACATGTAGAAAATGCCTGTTCATTAAGAAAAAAAGTCCATTTATAGCCACCCATTCCTTCAAATGCC
>NW_018401449.1:108-291 GCF_002168275.2 Theobroma umbraticum | reverse complement strand
TTTACATTTTTCTTTAAAGCAGACAATAATTGAAAGCCTGCCTCATGAAAGGTAGAGAAAAAGCCATTTATTGAGAAGAAAATTCCATTTTTTGTCACCCATTCTTTCGAAAGTCTTATTACTCGGTTTAAATGAATTTATTATCTCATAATTAATTTAAAGTTAAATTTTTTTTATATTTTT
>NW_018401449.1:0-98 GCF_002168275.2 Theobroma umbraticum | reverse complement strand
AACTATAATTGAATACCTACCTTGGGAAACATGCAAAAAAAACATGTCCATTAAGAAGAAAAATCCATTTATAGCCACCCATTCCTTCAAAAGTCTTA
>NW_018401448.1:2229-2361 GCF_002168275.2 Theobroma umbraticum | reverse complement strand
TGAGTGACTATAAATGAACTTTTTTTCTTAATAAATGGCTTTTTTTGCACGTTTTTGAAGATAGACAATCAATTATACTCTGTTTTAATATAAAATATAAAAAAATTCAACTTAAAATCAATTATGAGATTA
>NW_018401448.1:1580-1709 GCF_002168275.2 Theobroma umbraticum | reverse complement strand
AATTCAACTTAAAATCAATTATGAGATTATAAAATCATTTAAACCGAGTGATAATACTTTTGAAGGAATGGGTAGCTATAAATAGATATTTTTTCACAATGAACAGGCTTTTTTTACATGTTTCCTAAG
>NW_018401448.1:1245-1403 GCF_002168275.2 Theobroma umbraticum | reverse complement strand
ATAAAACTATTAAAAGCGGGTAACAAGCCTTTTGAAGGAATGAGTGATTAAAATAGACTTTTTTTCTCAATGAATGGCTATTTTTCCACATTTCTCAAGGTAGGCAATCAATTACAGTCTATTTTAACAAAAAATGTAAAACAATTCAACTTAAAATC
>NW_018401448.1:735-877 GCF_002168275.2 Theobroma umbraticum | reverse complement strand
AAGCCATTTAAAGCGAGCAACAAACTTTTTGAAAGAATGGGTGACTCTAAATGGGCTTTTCTTATCAATGAATGCTGGTTTCTTCACATTTCCCAAGGTACACATTCAATTATAGTTTGTTTTAATCAAAAAATTAAAAAAA
>NW_018401448.1:535-683 GCF_002168275.2 Theobroma umbraticum | reverse complement strand
ATAAATGGACTTTTTTTCTCAATCAATGGCTTTTTCTGCACATTTCTCAAGTTAGACATTCAATTATTGTCTGTTTTAAAGAAAAATAGAAAACAATTTAGCTTAAAATCAATTATGAGATTATAAAACTATTTAAAGCGGGTAATAA
>NW_018401448.1:0-187 GCF_002168275.2 Theobroma umbraticum | reverse complement strand
TTTAAAATCAATTATGAGATTGTAAAACCATTTAAAGCGAGTAATAAGCTTTTTTAAGGAATGGGTGACTCTAAGTGGTCCTTTCTTGTTAATGAATGCTTGTTTCTTCATGTTTCTCGAGGTACATTCAATAATAGAATGTTTTAATAAAAAATTTAAAAAAATTTAACTTAAAATCAATTATGAG
>NW_018401447.1:2390-2471 GCF_002168275.2 Theobroma umbraticum | reverse complement strand
CAGGAAAGATGTAGAAAAAGCCATTCATTGATATGAAAAATCTATTTTTAGTCATTTATTCTTTCGAAAGCCTTATTACTC
>NW_018401447.1:2290-2380 GCF_002168275.2 Theobroma umbraticum | reverse complement strand
ATTTTATAATCTAATAATTGATTTTAGGTTGAATTGTTTTACATTTTTGTTTAAAATAGATAATAATAGAATATCTAACTTGAGAAACAT
>NW_018401447.1:1714-1833 GCF_002168275.2 Theobroma umbraticum | reverse complement strand
AGAAACGTGAAGAAACAAGCATTTATTGACAAGAAAAGTCCATTTAGAGTCTCCTATTCTTTCAGAAGGCTTATTACTCACTTTAAATAATTTTATAATCTCATAATTGATTTCAAGTT
>NW_018401447.1:1221-1335 GCF_002168275.2 Theobroma umbraticum | reverse complement strand
CAAGAAAAGTCCATTTAGAGTCCCCCATTCCTTCAGAAGGCTTATTACTCACTTGAAATAGTTTTACAATCTCATAATTGATTTTAAGATGAATTGTTTTACATTTTAGATTAA
>NW_018401447.1:611-747 GCF_002168275.2 Theobroma umbraticum | reverse complement strand
TAATTGATTTTAAGTTGAATTTTTTCACATTTTTGATTAATATATACTATAATTGAATGTTTGCCTCGAGAAACGTGAAGACACAAGCTTTTATTGACAAGAAAAGTCCATTTAGAGTCCCTCATTCCTTCAGAAG
>NW_018401447.1:0-204 GCF_002168275.2 Theobroma umbraticum | reverse complement strand
ACTGATTTTAAGTTGAATTTTTTTACATTTTTGATTAAAACATACTATAATTTAGGATCTACCACGAGAAACGTGAAGAAACAAGCATTTATTGATAAAAAGAGTCCATTTAGAGTTACCTATTCTTTGAAAAGGCTTATGAGTCGCTTAAAATAGTTTTATAATCTGATAATTGATTTTAAGTTGAATTTTTTTACATTTTTG
>NW_018401446.1:1407-1491 GCF_002168275.2 Theobroma umbraticum | reverse complement strand
AGTTTTATAATCAGATAATTGACTTTGAGTTGAATTTTTTTATATTTTTTCTTAAAACAGAAAATATATGAATGTTTATCTCAA
>NW_018401446.1:1326-1397 GCF_002168275.2 Theobroma umbraticum | reverse complement strand
GACAAAAGCATTTATTGGCAAGAAAAGTCTATTTATGACCACCCATTCCTTCAAAAGCTTTATTACTCGCT
>NW_018401446.1:1216-1316 GCF_002168275.2 Theobroma umbraticum | reverse complement strand
TTATAATCTCATAATTGATTTTAAGTTAAAGTTCTTTACATTTCCCATTAAAATAGACAATAATTGAATGTCTACCCCAAGAAACATGAAGAAAAAAGCA
>NW_018401446.1:1123-1206 GCF_002168275.2 Theobroma umbraticum | reverse complement strand
AGAAAAGTCCATTTATAGCCTTCTATTCCTTCAACAGCCTTATTACTCGTTCTAAATTGTTTTATAATCTCATAATTGATTTT
>NW_018401446.1:992-1113 GCF_002168275.2 Theobroma umbraticum | reverse complement strand
TTTTTATATTTTTCATTAAAACAGACTATAATTGAATGTCTGCCTTAACAAGTATGAAGGAAAAAGTATTCATTGGCATGAAAAGTGTATTTACAGCCTCCCATTCCTTCAAAGCCTTATT
>NW_018401446.1:685-847 GCF_002168275.2 Theobroma umbraticum | reverse complement strand
ATTTTAAGTTGAATTTTTTTACATTTTTCATTAAAACAGACTATTATTGAATGTTTACCGCAAGACACATGAATAAAAGAACGTTCATTAAAAAGAAAAGTCTATTTGTAGTCTTTCAATCCTTCAAAAGCCTTATTACTAGCTTTAAATGATTTTATAATC
>NW_018401446.1:351-513 GCF_002168275.2 Theobroma umbraticum | reverse complement strand
AATGGTTTTATAATCACATAATTGATTTTAAGTTGAATTTTTTTACATTTTTGAGTAAAGCAGACTATAATTGAATATCTATCTCGGGAAACATGAAGAAAAGAGCAGTTATTGACAAGAAAAGTCCATTTATAGTCACCCATTCCTTCAAAAGTCTTATTA
>NW_018401446.1:0-193 GCF_002168275.2 Theobroma umbraticum | reverse complement strand
ATGGTTTTATAATCTCATAATTTATTTTCAGTTCAATTTTTTTGTATTTTTCATTAAAACAGACTACAATTGAATGTCTGCCTTAACAAGTATGAAGGAAAAAGCATTCATTGGCATGAAAAGTGTATTTACAACCTCCCATTCCTTCAAAGCCTTATTACTCGCTTTAAATGGTTTTATAATCTAATAATTG
>NW_018401445.1:1432-1550 GCF_002168275.2 Theobroma umbraticum | reverse complement strand
AGTTAAAATCAATTATGAGATTAAAAAACTATTTAAAGTGAGTAATAAGGCTTTCAAAGGCTTGGGCGACTATAAATGGACTTTTCTTGCCAATGGATGGCTTTTGCATCATATTTCC
>NW_018401445.1:809-961 GCF_002168275.2 Theobroma umbraticum | reverse complement strand
AAAGCGAGTAATAAGGCTTTAGAAGGTATGGGTGACTATAAATAGACTTTTCCTACTAATGAATAGCTTTCTCTTCATGTTTCCTAAGGAAAACACTTAATTATAATCTGTTTTTACTAAAAATGTAAAACAATTCAATTGAAAATCAATTA
>NW_018401445.1:588-795 GCF_002168275.2 Theobroma umbraticum | reverse complement strand
TATTTAAAGCGAGTAATAAGGCTTTCAAAGGCTTGAGCGACTATAAATGGACTTCTCTTGCTAATAGATGGCTTTTGCATCACGTTTCTTGAAGCAGACATTCAATTACAATATGTTTTAACTAAAAATGTAAAAACGTTCAACTTAAAATCAATTTATGAGGTTATGAAACTATTTAAAGCAAGTAACAAGGCTTTAGAAGGCATG
>NW_018401445.1:0-137 GCF_002168275.2 Theobroma umbraticum | reverse complement strand
AAATTGATTATGAAATTATAAAACTTTTTGAAGCTAGTAAAAAGGCTTTAGAACTTATAGGTGACTATAAATGGACTTTTCTTGCTAATGAATGGCTTTTTCTTCACATTTCTTGACGCAAACATTCAAATATAATT
>NW_018401444.1:1514-1642 GCF_002168275.2 Theobroma umbraticum | reverse complement strand
ACTTTTCTCCCCAATGGATATTGTTTTCTTGACATTTCTCGTAGTAGACACTCAATTATAATCTGTTTTAGTAAGAAATATAAAAAAACTCTACTTAAAGTCAATTATGGGATTATGAAACCATTTAA
>NW_018401444.1:1358-1480 GCF_002168275.2 Theobroma umbraticum | reverse complement strand
TATAAATGGGCTTTTCTTGCCAGTGGATTTCTTTTTCTTAATGTTTCTCGAGGTCGACATTCAACTATAATCTGTTTTAATAAAAAATGTAAAAAAATTCAATTTAAAATCAATTATGAGAT
>NW_018401444.1:849-1015 GCF_002168275.2 Theobroma umbraticum | reverse complement strand
TTCTCAAGGTAGACATTCAATTATAATCTATTTTAATAAAAAATATAAAAAAATCATCTTGAAATCAATTATCGAATTAGAAAAATATTTAAAAAGAGTAATAAGGCTTTTGAAGGTGTGGGTGACTATAAATGGACTTCTCTTGCCAATGAGTATCTTTTTCTCA
>NW_018401444.1:632-839 GCF_002168275.2 Theobroma umbraticum | reverse complement strand
AGGTAGACATTCAACTATAATTTGTTTTAATAAAACATATAAAACAAATATAAGTTAAAATCGATTATAAAGTTAGAAATTTATTTGAAGCGAGTAATAAGGCTTTCAAAGGAATTGGTGGCTATAAATGGACTTTTCTTTCCAATAGATATCTTTTTCTTCCTGTTTCTCAAGGAGACATTCATTTATAATCTGTTTTAATAAAAA
>NW_018401444.1:331-470 GCF_002168275.2 Theobroma umbraticum | reverse complement strand
GAGGTACACATTCAATTATAATCTATTTTAATGAAAAATATAAAAAAAATCAACTTAACATCAATTATGAGATTATAAAATCATATAAAGCGAGTAATAAGGCTTTTGAAGGCATGAGTGGCTATAAATGGACTTTTCT
>NW_018401444.1:0-136 GCF_002168275.2 Theobroma umbraticum | reverse complement strand
TACGAGATGATAAAATCATTTAAAGCGAGTAAAAAGGCTTTCGAAGCCATGTGTAACTATAAATGGACTTTTCTTGCCAAAGGATATCTTTCTTTTCATGTTTCTCAAGGTAGACATTCAATTATAATCTGTTTTA
>NW_018401443.1:1131-1278 GCF_002168275.2 Theobroma umbraticum | reverse complement strand
TTTAATTTTAATTTTTTTATATTTTTATTAAAACATATTATAATTAAATATCTATATCTAGAAACGTAAAGAAAAAGATATACATTTGTAGGAAAAGTCTATGTATAGTCACTTATGCCTTCGAAAGCCTTATTACTCGCTTTAAAT
>NW_018401443.1:963-1121 GCF_002168275.2 Theobroma umbraticum | reverse complement strand
CCTCATAATTGATTTTAATTTAAATTTTTATATATTTTTATTAAAAAAATTATAATTGAATATTTGTCTCGAGAAACTTGAAGAAAAAGATATCCACTAGCAAGAAATATCCATTTATACTCACCCATACCTTTGAAAGCCTTATGACTCGCTTTAAA
>NW_018401443.1:752-953 GCF_002168275.2 Theobroma umbraticum | reverse complement strand
ATCTCATAATTGGTTTTAAGTTGAATTTTTTTACAATTTTTATTAAAACAGATTACAATTGAATGTCTACCTTAGGAAATGTGAAGAAAAAGATATCCATTAGTAAGAAAAGTTCATTTATACTCACCCATGCCTTTGAAAGCCTTATTACTTGCTTTAAATGGTTTTGCAAACTCACAATTGGTTTTAAAATGATTTTTT
>NW_018401443.1:398-521 GCF_002168275.2 Theobroma umbraticum | reverse complement strand
TATTAAAACATATTATAATTGAATGTCTACCTTAAGAAACGTAAAGAAAAAGATGTCCAGTGGCAAGAAAAGTCCATTTATAATCACCCATGCCTTCGAAAGTCTTATTACTCACCTTAAATA
>NW_018401443.1:259-374 GCF_002168275.2 Theobroma umbraticum | reverse complement strand
TAAGTTGAATTTTTTTATATTTTTTATTAAAACAGATTATAATTGAATGTCTACGTCAAGAAACGTGAAGAAAAAGATATCCATTAAGAAGAAAAGTCTATTTATAGTCACCCAT
>NW_018401443.1:115-249 GCF_002168275.2 Theobroma umbraticum | reverse complement strand
GCCTTATTACTTGCTTTAAATGGTTTTTTAATTTCATAATTAGTTTTAAGTTGAATTTTTTTACATTTTTTTATTAAAACAGATTATAATTGAATATCTGCCTAAAAAAACGTAAAAAAAATGATATCCATTGG
>NW_018401443.1:0-105 GCF_002168275.2 Theobroma umbraticum | reverse complement strand
CCATTTATAATCACCCATGCCTTAGAAAGTTTTATTACTCGCCTTAAATATTTTTATAAGCTCATAATTGATTTTAAGTTGAATTTTTTATATTTTTTATTAAAA
>NW_018401442.1:2185-2275 GCF_002168275.2 Theobroma umbraticum | reverse complement strand
TAAAATCATTTAAAGCGAGTAATAAGGCTTTCGAAGGCATGGGTGACCATAAATAGACTTTTCTTACCAATGGATTTCTTTTTCTTCACG
>NW_018401442.1:2086-2175 GCF_002168275.2 Theobroma umbraticum | reverse complement strand
CAGACAATCAATTATAATCTGTTTTAATAAAAAATTAAAAAAAGTTCAACTTAAAACTAATTATGAGATTAAAAAACTATTTAAAGCGA
>NW_018401442.1:1907-2069 GCF_002168275.2 Theobroma umbraticum | reverse complement strand
GGCATGGGTGACTATAAAAGGACTTTTCATGCCAATGAATATCTTTTTCTTCACATTTCTCGAGGTAGTTATTCAATTATAATCTATTTTAATAAAAATGCAAAAAATTTCAACTTAAAACTAATTATAAGATTAAAAAACCATTTAAAGAGCGTAATAAGC
>NW_018401442.1:1543-1894 GCF_002168275.2 Theobroma umbraticum | reverse complement strand
GGGTGACTATAAATAGACTTCTCTTACCAATGGATATCTTTTTCTTCACGTTTCTTAAGAAAAACAATTAATTATAATATGTGTTAATAAAAAATATAAAAAATTAAAATTAAAATAAATTATAAGGTTTTAAAATCATTTAAAGCGAGTAATAAGCCTTCCGAAAGCATGGGTGACTATCAATGGACTTTTCTTTCCAACGGATATCATTTTCTTTACGTTTTTTAAGGCAAACATTCAATTACAATCTGTTTTAATAATAAATATAAAAAGTTTAACTTAAAACTAATTACGAGCTTAAAAAACTTTTTAAAGCGAGTAATAAGGCTTTCAAAGGCATGGGTGACTATA
>NW_018401442.1:979-1218 GCF_002168275.2 Theobroma umbraticum | reverse complement strand
AGTAATAAGGTTTTCGAAGGCATGGGTGACTATAAATGGACTTTTCTTGCAAATGGATATCTTTTGCTTCATGTTTCATGAGGAAAACATTCAATTATAATTTATTTTAATAAAAAATGTAAAGAAATTCCAGTTAAAATCAATTATGAGTTTATAAAAGCATTTAAGAAGAGTAATAAGGCTTTCGAAGGCATAGGTAACTATAAATGGACTTCTCTTCCTAATGGATATCATTTTCT
>NW_018401442.1:811-903 GCF_002168275.2 Theobroma umbraticum | reverse complement strand
TTGAGGTTATAAAATCATTTAAAGCGAGTAATAAGGCTTTCGAAGACATGGGTTACTATATATGAACTTTTCTTGTCAATGGATATCTTTTT
>NW_018401442.1:715-801 GCF_002168275.2 Theobroma umbraticum | reverse complement strand
CTCAAGGTAGACATTCAATTATAACCTACTTTATAAAAAATATAAAACAATTCAACTTAAAATCAATTATGAGGTTATAAAATCAT
>NW_018401442.1:571-692 GCF_002168275.2 Theobroma umbraticum | reverse complement strand
GAAGGTATGGGTGACTATAAATAGACTTTTCTTACCAATGGATATCTTTTTTTTTATATTTCTCGAGGTAGATACTCAATTATAATCTATTTTCATAAAAATATAAAAAAACTCAAATTAA
>NW_018401442.1:428-561 GCF_002168275.2 Theobroma umbraticum | reverse complement strand
GAGATTATAAAATCATTTAAAGCGAGCAATAAGCCTTCCGAAGGTATGGGAGACTATAAATGGACTTTTCTTGCCAATGGATATCGTTTCTTCATATTTCTCAATGCAAACATTCAATTATAATCTGTTTTAA
>NW_018401442.1:230-418 GCF_002168275.2 Theobroma umbraticum | reverse complement strand
AAAAAAATTCAACTTAAAATCAATTATAAGGTTATGAAATGATTTAATTCGAGTAATAAGGCTTTCGAAGGTATGATTGACTATAAATAGATTTTTTTTGTCAATGGATATCTTTTTCTTCACGTTTCTTGAGGCAGACATTCACTTATAATCTGTTTTAATAAAAAATATAAAAAAATTCAAATAAA
>NW_018401442.1:119-220 GCF_002168275.2 Theobroma umbraticum | reverse complement strand
GATGTTATAAAATTATTTAAGGCGAGTAATAAGGCTTTCGAAGGTATGGGCGACTATAAATGGACTTCTCTTGCCAATGGATATTATTTTCTTTACGTTTT
>NW_018401442.1:0-109 GCF_002168275.2 Theobroma umbraticum | reverse complement strand
CATTCAATTATAATCTATTTTAATAAAAAATGTAAAAAAGTTCAACTTAAATCTGATTATGAGATTAAAAAACCATTTAAAGCGAGTAATAAGGCTTTTGAAGGCATGG
>NW_018401441.1:1068-1245 GCF_002168275.2 Theobroma umbraticum | reverse complement strand
TAAGTTAAATTTTTTTACATTTTGATTAAAACATATTATAATTGAATGTCTACCATTAGAAACGAGAAGAAAAAAGCATTCATTGGCAAGAATTTATAATCTCCCATTCCTTCAAAAGTCTTATTACTCGCTCTAAATAGTTTTGTAAGCCGATAATTGATTTTAAGTTGAATTATT
>NW_018401441.1:921-1045 GCF_002168275.2 Theobroma umbraticum | reverse complement strand
AGTCTCTCATTCCTTCAAAAGCCTTATTACTCGTTTTAAACGGTTTTATAATCTAATAATTAGTTTTACCTAAATTTTTTTACATTTTTGATTAAAACAGACAATAATTGAATGTCTATCTCGA
>NW_018401441.1:624-746 GCF_002168275.2 Theobroma umbraticum | reverse complement strand
TAGTCTCTCATTCCTTCAAAACCCATGTTACATGCTTTAAATAGTTTTATATTCCCATAATTGATTTTAAGCTGATTTTTTTTACATTTTTGATCAAAACAGACAATAATTAAATGTCTATC
>NW_018401441.1:0-261 GCF_002168275.2 Theobroma umbraticum | reverse complement strand
TTGATTAAAACAAACAATAATTGAATGTCTATCTCAAGAATCATAAAGAAAAATGCATTTATTGGTAAGAAAAAATCTATTTATGGTCACCCATTCCTTCAAAAGCCTTATTGCTCGCTTTAAATGGTTGTATAATCCCAAAATTGATTTTAATTTGAATAGTTTAGATTTTTGATTAAAATATACTATAATTGAGTGCTTACTTCAGGAAACATATAGAAAAACCCATTTATTTAAAGAAAAAGTCCATTTATGGCCTCG
>NW_018401440.1:3041-3207 GCF_002168275.2 Theobroma umbraticum | reverse complement strand
TTTTTTTACATTTTTTGTTAAAACAGACTATAATTGAATATCTGCCTTGAGAAACATGCAGAAAAAGCCATTTATTGAGAACAAAAGTCCATTTATAGTCACCAATTCCTTCAGAATCCTTAATACTCGGTTTAAATTGTTTTATAAACTCATAATTGATTTTAAG
>NW_018401440.1:2904-3031 GCF_002168275.2 Theobroma umbraticum | reverse complement strand
TTACATTTTTAGTTAAAACAAACTATAATTAAATGCTTACCTCAAGAAATGTGCAAAAAACATTGAGAAAAAAAGTCCATTTATAGTCCCCAATTCCTTTAAAAGGCTTATTACTCGCTTTAAATGG
>NW_018401440.1:2674-2894 GCF_002168275.2 Theobroma umbraticum | reverse complement strand
TCATAATTGATTTTAAGTTTAATTTTTTTACATTTTCTGTTAAAACAGACTATAATTGAATGTCTGCGTCAGGAAACTTGGAGAAAAAGCTATTCATTGAGAAAAAAAACCCGTTTAGAGTCACCAATTCCTTCAAAAGCCTTATTACTCAGTTTAAATTGTTTTATAATCTCATAGTTGATTTTAGGTTGAATTTTTTTACATTTTTGGTTAAAACAGA
>NW_018401440.1:2410-2537 GCF_002168275.2 Theobroma umbraticum | reverse complement strand
GCTTATTACTCGCTTTAAATGGTATTATATTCTCATAATTGATTTTAAGTTGATTTTTTTTATATTTTTGATAAAAACATACTATAATTGAATGTTTACCTTGAGAAACATGAAAAAACAAGCGTTC
>NW_018401440.1:2210-2375 GCF_002168275.2 Theobroma umbraticum | reverse complement strand
CTTTAAACGGTTTTATAATCTCATCATTGATTTTAAGTTAAATTTTTTTACATTTTTTGTTAAAATAGACTATAATCTGTTGTCTACCTCAAAAAACGTGCAAAAAAAGCTATTCATTTATAGTCACTCATTCCTTCAAAAGGCTTATTACTTGCTTTTAATGGT
>NW_018401440.1:1727-1892 GCF_002168275.2 Theobroma umbraticum | reverse complement strand
TTGAATTTTTTTACATTTTTGGATAAAACATACTATAATTGAATGTCTACCTCGGGAAACATGAAGAAATAAGAATTCATTGACAAGAAAAGTCCATTTAGAATCAGCCATTTCTTCAAAAAATTTATTACTGGCTTTAAATAGTTTTATAATCTCATAATTGAT
>NW_018401440.1:1580-1717 GCF_002168275.2 Theobroma umbraticum | reverse complement strand
ATTTTTTTACATTTTTTGTTAAAACAGACTATAATTGAATCTCTACTTGGAGAAACGTGCAAAAAAGGCAATTGATTGAGAAGAAAATTTTATTTATAGCACTCATTCCTTTAAAAGGCTTATTACTCACTTTAAAT
>NW_018401440.1:1458-1570 GCF_002168275.2 Theobroma umbraticum | reverse complement strand
TCTCATAATTGATTTTCAGTTGAATTTTTTTATACTTTTTATTAAAACATACTATAATTGAATGTCAAGCTTGAGAAACGTGAAGAAGGAAGCATTCTTTGACAAGAAAAGT
>NW_018401440.1:1364-1448 GCF_002168275.2 Theobroma umbraticum | reverse complement strand
TCACCCATTCCTTCAAAAAGCTTGTTACTTGCTTTAAATAGTTTTATAATCTCGTAATTGATTATAAGTTGAATTATTCTATAT
>NW_018401440.1:1203-1349 GCF_002168275.2 Theobroma umbraticum | reverse complement strand
ACTATAAGTGATTTTTTGCCTTGGGAAACGTGCAAAAAAAGCCATTCATTGAGAGAAAAAGTCCATTTATAGTCATACATTCCTTCAAAAGTCTTATTACCCGCTTTAAATAGTTTTACAATCTCATAATTGATTTTAAGTTGAAT
>NW_018401440.1:867-980 GCF_002168275.2 Theobroma umbraticum | reverse complement strand
ACATTTTTGATTAAAACAGACTATAATTGAATGTTTTCCTCGAGAAACATGAAGGAACTAGCACTCATTGACAAGAAAAGTCTATTTAGAGTCACCCATTCTTTCAAAAAGCT
>NW_018401440.1:321-485 GCF_002168275.2 Theobroma umbraticum | reverse complement strand
ATTGATTTAAAGTTGAATTTTTTTACATTTTTCTTTAAAACAGACTATAATTGAGAGCTTACCTCAGGAAAGGTATAGAAAAAGCCATTGATTGGGAGGAAAAGTCCATTTATAGTCACTTATTCCTTCAAAAAGGTTATTACTCGCTTTAAATAGTTTTGAAA
>NW_018401440.1:179-311 GCF_002168275.2 Theobroma umbraticum | reverse complement strand
GATTTTAAGTTGATTTTTTTACATTTTTATTAAAACATGCTATAATTGAATGTCTACCTTGAGAAACGTGAAGAAATTAGCATTCATTGACAAGAAAAGTTCATTTAGAGTCACCCATTCCTTCAAAAAGCT
>NW_018401440.1:0-155 GCF_002168275.2 Theobroma umbraticum | reverse complement strand
TAATCTCATAATTGATTTTAAGTTCAATATTTTTACATTTTTTATTAAAACAGACAATAATTGAATTTTTACCTCAAGAACTATGAAGAAACAAGCATTCGTTGACAAGAAAAGTCTATTTAGAGTCACCCATTCTTTCAAAAAGCTTATTACTC
>NW_018401439.1:1544-1720 GCF_002168275.2 Theobroma umbraticum | reverse complement strand
TATAATTGATTTTGATTTGAATTTTTTTATATTTTTTATTAAAACATATTATAAGTGAATGTTTGCCCAGGAAACGTGAAGAAAAAAATATCCATTGATAAGAAAAGTGAATTTATAGTCATCTATGCCTTTAAAAGTTTTAGTACTCGCTTTAAATGATTTTATAAGCTCATAAT
>NW_018401439.1:1046-1160 GCF_002168275.2 Theobroma umbraticum | reverse complement strand
TTATTACTCGCTTTAAATAATTTTATAAGCTCATAATTGATTTTAATTTGAATTATTTTATATTTTTTTATTAAAACAGATTATAATTGAATGTTTACCTTGAGAAACGTGAAG
>NW_018401439.1:513-624 GCF_002168275.2 Theobroma umbraticum | reverse complement strand
AATAGATTATAATCGAATGTCTATCTTGAGAAACGTGAAGAAAAAGATATCCATCGATAAGAAAAGTCCATTTATAATCACCCATACCTTCAAAAGCTTTATTACTCGCTT
>NW_018401439.1:369-480 GCF_002168275.2 Theobroma umbraticum | reverse complement strand
TTTGTATTTTTTTATAATTTTTATTAAAGTAGATTATAATTGAATATCTGGTTCAAGAAACATGAAGAAAAAGATATCCATTGGCGAGAAAAGTCCATTTATAGTCACCCA
>NW_018401439.1:0-154 GCF_002168275.2 Theobroma umbraticum | reverse complement strand
TTTTTATATTTTTATTAAAACACATTATAATTGAATGTCTGCCATAAGAAACATAAAGAAAAGACATCCACTGGCAAAAAAGGTCTATTTGTAGTCACCAATGCCTTCGAAAGCCTTATTACTCACTTTAAATAATTTTTTAATCTCATAATTG
>NW_018401438.1:1292-1422 GCF_002168275.2 Theobroma umbraticum | reverse complement strand
TTGATAAGAAAAGTCCATTTACAGTCACTCATTTCATCAAAAGCGTAGTTACTCATTTTAAATGGTTTTATAATCTTGTAAAAGATTTCAAATCAAAATCTTTTTTATTTTTGGTTCCAAGCTATCATAA
>NW_018401438.1:1139-1282 GCF_002168275.2 Theobroma umbraticum | reverse complement strand
GCATTGGGAAACGAGGAGCAGATGCCATCCATTGACAAGAAAAGTCTATTTATATTCACTCATGCCATTGAAAGTCTAGTTACTTGATTTTAATGTTTTTGTAATCTTTTAAATGATTTTAATTTAAAACCTTTTTCTTTTTT
>NW_018401438.1:730-1033 GCF_002168275.2 Theobroma umbraticum | reverse complement strand
TTAGAAAAGTCCATTTACAGTCACTTCTGCCTTTAAAAGCCTTGTTACTCACTTTAAATTATTTTATAATCTTACGAATGATTTCAAATATAAATCTTTTTTGTTACTTAAAAAAGATCATATTTCTATGTTTTCATTGGGAAATATAAGATACCATCCATAGACAAGAAAAATCTATTTATGGCCACTCATGCCTTCAACAGCCTCCTTATTCACTTTAAAAAGTTTTATAATCTTATAGACGATTTTAGGTTTAAATATTTTTTATTTCTCATTAAAATGGATCATATTTGGATGTTTGCA
>NW_018401438.1:241-403 GCF_002168275.2 Theobroma umbraticum | reverse complement strand
AAATAATTTTAAGCTGAAATATTTTTTATTTTTGCTTAAAATGGATCATATTTGGATGTTTACATTAAAAAACATGAAACAAAAGCCATCCATTGAAAAAAAGAGTCTATTTATAGTCACTTATGTCTTCAAAAGGCTTATTACTTCTTTTAAATGATTTTA
>NW_018401438.1:0-142 GCF_002168275.2 Theobroma umbraticum | reverse complement strand
TAATCCTATAAATTATTCTAAAACAATATTTTTACATTTTTGGTTCAAACCTATCACGATTTGATGTTTGCATTAGGAAACATGGAGTGAAACCCATCTATTGACAAGAAAAGTCCATTTATAGTCACTTTTTCCATCGAAA
>NW_018401437.1:1710-1869 GCF_002168275.2 Theobroma umbraticum | reverse complement strand
TTGATTTAAGTTGAATTTTTTTATATTTTTTGTTAAAACAGGCTATAATTGAATATCTACCTTGAGAAACGTTAAGGAAAACGTATTCATTATCAAGAAAAGTCTATTTATAGTGGCCCATTCCTTCAAAAGCCTTATTACTCACTTTAAATGGTTTTA
>NW_018401437.1:1144-1258 GCF_002168275.2 Theobroma umbraticum | reverse complement strand
TTTAAGTTGAAATTTTTTACATTTTTCATTAAAATAGATTATAATTGAACGTCTACCCTGACAAACGTGAAGAAAAAATTATTCATTGATAAAAAAAAGTCTATTTATAGCCTC
>NW_018401437.1:885-1017 GCF_002168275.2 Theobroma umbraticum | reverse complement strand
TGATTTTAAGTTAAATTTTTTTATATTTTTTATTAAAACAGACAATAATTGATTATCAATCCTGAGAAACGTGAAGACAAGTATTCAATGGCAAGAAAAGTCTATTTATAGCCTTCCATTCCTTCAAAAGCC
>NW_018401437.1:442-722 GCF_002168275.2 Theobroma umbraticum | reverse complement strand
AAAAGCCTTATTACTCGCTTTAAATGGTTTTTTAATTTCATAATTGATTTTAGGCTGAATTGTTTTACGTTTTTGATTAAAAAAGACTATAATTGAATACTTACCTCGAGAAACGTGAAGAAAAAAGCCTTCATTGGAAAGAAAAGTCTATTTATAGCCTCTCTTTCTCTCAAAAGCCTTATTACTCGCTTTAAATGGCTTTCTAATCTAATAATTGATTTTGAGTTTAATTTTTTTACATTTTTGATTAAAACAGATAATAATTTACTATCTGTCTTGA
>NW_018401437.1:122-218 GCF_002168275.2 Theobroma umbraticum | reverse complement strand
AAAGTCTATTTATAGCCTCTTATTCCTTCAAAAGCCTTATTACTCGTTTTAAATGGTTTTCTAATCTAATAATTAATTTTAAGTTGAAATTTTTTA
>NW_018401437.1:0-112 GCF_002168275.2 Theobroma umbraticum | reverse complement strand
TAAAACAGATAATAATTGACCTTCTATCTCGAGTAACGTGAAGACAGAAGTATTCAAAGGCAAGAAAAGTCCATTTATAGTCACCCATTCCCTCAAAAGCCTTATTACTCGC
>NW_018401436.1:1057-1180 GCF_002168275.2 Theobroma umbraticum | reverse complement strand
CCCCTTTTATCTTCCCTTTTTGCAGATAAGAGATCAGCTCAAGTGTATTGCCTTAGCGTTTTTGGATTTGCTGCAACGTAGGTAATGGCATCTCTTAGACTTTCACCCTGAGTCACTCCACTG
>NW_018401436.1:635-891 GCF_002168275.2 Theobroma umbraticum | reverse complement strand
TTTTTATTTGGTTCAAGTGGAATGTTATAATACAATCTAAGTCAACTCATACATTTATTAGAATGTTTGATTTAGATTAACAGGAAACTCAACTAAGGCTTGTTTGGGATTTGATGAGTTCACTTGCAAGTCTCGAACGCTGGTAATGATCCGAAGAAGGTCGTTATAAGGACTCCTTGGATAGCTTTAGTTTGCATTAACTAGACTGAGGTGGTTAAGCTTTTGGAAGACTGATTTAGTGGTTTAACAAAGGATT
>NW_018401436.1:0-145 GCF_002168275.2 Theobroma umbraticum | reverse complement strand
AGTACAAGTTCAAGAGGTAACATTCAATACTTTTAAAGCTTTAAAGTTTCCTAATGATCATGATGAGTGTTTTGCAGTTAGTGTGATAAAGAAGGCCAACAATAAAGTCTTCATGGAAAGTCATTGTAGTAACCCACATGAAGTA
>NW_018401435.1:15804-16041 GCF_002168275.2 Theobroma umbraticum | reverse complement strand
AAGATTATAAAACAATTTAAAGCGAGTAATAAGGCTTTTAAAGGAATGGATGACAATAAATGTACTTTTCTTACATATGAATGTCTTTTTTCTCACCTTCCACGAGGTAAATAATCAATTATTATCTATTTTAACTAAAAATGTAAAAAAATTAAAATTAAAATCAAGTATAAGATTATAAAACAATTTAAAGCGAGTAATAAGGCTTTTGAAGAAATGGGCGACTATAAATGGACT
>NW_018401435.1:15627-15794 GCF_002168275.2 Theobroma umbraticum | reverse complement strand
ATGAATAGCTTTTTTTACATGTTTTTCAAGGCAGGCATTCAATTATAGTCTATTTTAAAAAAATATATAAAACAATTCAACTTAAAATGAATTATTAGATTATAAAATAATTTAAAGTTTATAATAAGGCTTTTGAAGGACTAGGTGACTATAAATGGACTTTTCTT
>NW_018401435.1:15326-15617 GCF_002168275.2 Theobroma umbraticum | reverse complement strand
AGCTTTTTTTACATGTTTCTCATGGTATACATTCAATTATAGTCTGTTTTAACAACAAATATAAAAAAATTCAACTTAAAATGACTTATGAGATTATAAAACGATTTAAAGTGTTTAATAAGACTTTTGAATGACTAGGTGACTATAAATGGACCTTTCTTCTCAATGAATAGTTTTTTTATATGTTTCTCAATGTAGGCATTCAATTATAGTTTGTTTTAACTAAAGATGTAAAAAAACTCAACTTAAAATCAATTGTGAGATTATAAAATAATTTAAAGCGAGTAATAA
>NW_018401435.1:15198-15316 GCF_002168275.2 Theobroma umbraticum | reverse complement strand
GGAATGGGTGGCTATAAATGGACTTTTCTTACACATGAATGCCTTTTTTCTCACGTTTCATGAGAAAAACATTCAATTATTGTCTATTTTAACCAAAAATATAAAAAAATTCAACTTA
>NW_018401435.1:14842-15188 GCF_002168275.2 Theobroma umbraticum | reverse complement strand
TGAGATTATAAAACAATTTAAAGTGAGTAATAAGGCTTTTGAAGGAATGGATAACTATAAATGGATTTTTTTTCTCAATGAATGGTTTTTTTACACGTTTCTCGAGGCAAGCATTTGATTATAGTCTTTTTAACTATAAATGTAAAACAATTCAACTTAAAATAAATTTTAAGATTATAAACAATTTAAAGCGAGTAATAAGGCTTTTAAAAGAATGGGTGACTAGAAATGAACTTTGTTTACATATGAATATCTTTTTTCTCACGTTTCATGAGGTAAGCAATCAATTATTATCTATTTTAACAAAAAATGTAAAAAAATTCAACTTAAAATTAATTATGAGATT
>NW_018401435.1:14400-14568 GCF_002168275.2 Theobroma umbraticum | reverse complement strand
TAAGGCTTTTAAAGGAATGGGTGACTATAAATGGACTTTTCTTACACATGAATGTCTTTTTTCTCACGTTTTACTAGGTAAACATTCAATTATTGTCTATTTTAGCCAAAAATGTAAAAAAATTCATCGTAAAATGAATTATGAGATTATAAAATAATTTAAAGTGAG
>NW_018401435.1:14081-14390 GCF_002168275.2 Theobroma umbraticum | reverse complement strand
TTTGAAGGACTGGGTGACTATAAATGGACTTTTCTTTTTAATGAATAGCTTTTTTTGCACGTTTGTCAAGATAGGCATTCAATTATAGTCTGTTTTAATAAAAAATGGAAACAAATTCAACTTAAAATCAATTATAAGATTATAAAACAGTTTAAAGTGAGTAATAAGGCTTTTAAAGGAACATGCTACTATAAACGGAGTTTTTTCTCAATTAGTAGCTTTTGTGCATGTTTCTCAAGAAAAGCATTCAATTATCGTCTGTTCTAACAAAAACTAAAAAAAAAATCAACTTAAAATTAATTACGAGAT
>NW_018401435.1:13956-14071 GCF_002168275.2 Theobroma umbraticum | reverse complement strand
TTTAAAGTGAGTAATAAGGCTTTTGAAAGAATCGGTGACTATAAATGGATTTTTTTCTCAATGAATGGTTTTTTTACACGTTTCTTAAGGCAAACATTCGATTATAGTCTTTTTA
>NW_018401435.1:13762-13877 GCF_002168275.2 Theobroma umbraticum | reverse complement strand
GGAATGGGTGACTATAAATGAACTTTTCTAACACATGAATGCCTTTTTTCTCACGTTTCATGAGGTAAACTATCAATTATTATCTATTTGAACCAAAAATGTAAAAAAATTCAAC
>NW_018401435.1:13028-13662 GCF_002168275.2 Theobroma umbraticum | reverse complement strand
GACTATAAATGGACTTTTTTTCTCAATGAATAGCTTTTTTTGCACATTTCTCAATGCAGGCATTTAATTATAGTCTGTTTTAAGAAAAAATAAAAAAAAATTCAACTTAAAGTGAATTATGAGATTAGAAAACATTTTAATGCGAGTACTTAGGCTTTTGAAGGAATAAGTGACTATAAATAGACTTCTCTTCTCAATGAATAACTTTTTTTGCACATTTCTCAAGGTAGGTATTCAATTATAGTCTGTTTTAACAAAAAATAAAAATAAATTCAACTTAAAACGCATTATGAGATGATAAAACAATTTAAAGTGAGTAATAAGGCTTTTAAAGTATTAGGTGACTATAAATGAAGTTTTCATCACAATGAATAGATTTTTTTGCACCTTCTCAAGGGAGGCATTCAATTATAGTCTGTTTTAACAAAATATATAAAAAAATTCTATTTAAAATGAATTATAAGATTATAAAATAATTTAAAGTTTGTAATAAGACTTTTGAAGGAAATGGTGACTATAAATGAACTTTTTTTTCAATGAGTAGATTTTTGTGCATGTTTCTGAAGGTAGACATTCAATTATAGCCTGTTTTAACAAAAACTAAAAAAAAATTCAACTTAAAATTAATTATGAG
>NW_018401435.1:12879-13018 GCF_002168275.2 Theobroma umbraticum | reverse complement strand
AATTTAAAGTGAGTAATAAGGCTTTTGAAAAGAATAGGCGATTATAAATGAATTTTTTTCCTTAATGAATAGTTTTTTTTACACGTTTCATTAGGTAAGCATTTGATTATAGTCTTTTTAACCATAAATGTAAAAAATT
>NW_018401435.1:12681-12869 GCF_002168275.2 Theobroma umbraticum | reverse complement strand
TAAATTTTAGGATTATAAAACAATTTAAAACGGGTAATAAGTCTTTTAAAAGAATGGGTGACTATAAAAGGACTTTTTTTACACATGAATGTCTTTTTTCTCACGTTTCACGATGTAAACATTCAATTATTATCTATTTTAACCAAAAATGTAAAAAATTTCAACTTAAAATCAATTATGAGATTATA
>NW_018401435.1:12301-12432 GCF_002168275.2 Theobroma umbraticum | reverse complement strand
TCAATGAATAGCTTTTTTTGCACATTTCTCAAGGCAAGCATTCAATTATAGTCTATTTTAGTAAAAAATGTAAAAAGATTCAACTTAAAATGAATTATGAGATTATAAAATAATTTAAAGTGAGTAATAAG
>NW_018401435.1:11604-12217 GCF_002168275.2 Theobroma umbraticum | reverse complement strand
TTTGTCAAGGCATGTATTCAATTATAGTCTGCTTTAACAAAAAAATGAAAAAAAACTTCAACTTAAAATGAATTATGAGATTATAAAACAATTTAAAGCGAGTATTAAGGCTTTTGAAGGAATAGGTGACTATAAATGGACTTCTCTTCTTAATGAATAGCTTTTTTTGCACGTTTCTTAAGATAGGCATTCAATTATAGTGTGTTTTAACAAAAAAATGTAAAAAATTCAACTTAAAATGCATTATGAGATCATAAAACAATTTAAAGTGAGTAATAAGGCTTTTGAAGGATTTGGTGACTATAAATGAAGTTTTCTTCACAATGAATAGCTTTTTTTACACATTTCTCAAGGTAGGCATTCAATTACAGTCTGTTTCAATAAAAAATATAAAAACATTCTATTTAAAACAAATTATAAGATTATAAAACAATTTAAAGTGATTAATAAGGCTTTTGAAGGACATGGTTACTATAAATGAACTTTTTTCCTAATGAGTAGCTTTTTGTGCATGTTTCTGAAGGTAGACATTCAATTATAGTCTGTTTTAACAAAAACAAAAAAAAAATTCAACTTAAAATTGATTATGAGATTATAAAACAATTGAAAGTGA
>NW_018401435.1:11357-11594 GCF_002168275.2 Theobroma umbraticum | reverse complement strand
TTTTGAAGGAATGGGTGACTATAAATAGATTTTTTTCCTCAATGAATGGTTTTTTCACACGTTTCTCTGGGCAAGCATTTGATTATAGTCTTTTTAACCATAAATGCAAAAAATTCAACTTAAAATAAATTTTAGGATTATAGAACAATTTAAAGCGGGTAATAAGGCTTTTAAAGAAATGGGTGACTATAAAAGGACTTTTCTTACACATGAATGTCTTTTTTCTCACGTTTTACG
>NW_018401435.1:11201-11322 GCF_002168275.2 Theobroma umbraticum | reverse complement strand
ATAAGGCTTTTGAAGGAATGGGTGACTATAAATGGCCTTTTCTTCTCAATGAATAGCTTTTTTTGCACATTTCTTAATGCAGGCTTTCAATTATAGTTTATTTTAATAAAAAAATAAAAAA
>NW_018401435.1:10971-11126 GCF_002168275.2 Theobroma umbraticum | reverse complement strand
TATAAATGGACTTTTCTTCTCATTAAATAGCTTTTTTTCCATATTTGTCAACCCATGCATTCAATTATAGTCTGCTTTAACAAAAAATGAAAAAAAAATTTAATTTAAAATGAATTATGAGATTATAAAACAATTTAAAGTGAGTACTAAGGCTT
>NW_018401435.1:10678-10961 GCF_002168275.2 Theobroma umbraticum | reverse complement strand
AGGTGACTATAAATGGACTTCTCTTCTCAATGAATAGCTTTTTGTTGCACGTTTCTAAAGGTAGGCATTCAATTATAGTGTGTTTTAACAAAAAATATAAAAAAATTCAACTTAAAATGCATTATGAGATGATAAAATAATTTAAAGTGAGTGATAAGGCTTTCGAAGGATTAGGTGTCTTTAAATGAAGGTTTCTTCATAATGAATAGCTTTTTTTGCACATTTCTAAAGGTAGGCATTCAATTATAGTCTGTTTTAACCAAAAATGTAAAACAATTCAACT
>NW_018401435.1:10449-10578 GCF_002168275.2 Theobroma umbraticum | reverse complement strand
TTATTTTAAGTTGAATTTTTTTACATTTATGGTTAAAAAGCCTATAATCAATGCGTACCTCGAGAAACATGTAAAAAATCATTCATTGCGGGAAAAAGTCTATTTCTAGTCACCCATTCCTTCAAAAGC
>NW_018401435.1:10223-10439 GCF_002168275.2 Theobroma umbraticum | reverse complement strand
ACTTTAAATTGTTTTATAATCTCGTAATTGATTTTAAGTTGATTTTTTTATTTTTTGTTAAAACAGAATATAATTAAATGCCTGCCTGGAGAAACATGCAGAAAAAGTTACTCATTAAGAAAAAAGTTCATTTATAGTCACCCTTTCCTTCAAAAGCCTTATTACTCGCTTTAATTTGTTTTATAATCTTCTAATTGATTTTAAATTGAATTATTT
>NW_018401435.1:9813-10213 GCF_002168275.2 Theobroma umbraticum | reverse complement strand
ATTAAAATAGACTATAATTGAATGCTTACCTTGAGAAACGTGCAAAAAAAGCTATTTATTGAGAAAAATAGTCCATTTATAGTCACCCAATTCTTTAAAAGCCTTATTACTCACTTTAAATTTTTTTTTAATCTCATAATTCATGATAAGTTAAATTTTTTTTACATTTTTTATTCAAACAGATTGTAATTAAATGCATACTCTAAGAAACGTGCAAAAAAAGCTATTCATTAAGAAGAAAAGTCCAGTTATAGCCACCCATTCTTTCAAAAGCCTTATTACTCGCTTCAAATTGTTTTTTAATCTCATAATTGATTTTAAGTTTAATTTTTTAAATTTTTCGTTAAAACAGACAATAATTGAATGTTTACCTCAATAAACATGAAAAAAAAGGCATTCA
>NW_018401435.1:9479-9803 GCF_002168275.2 Theobroma umbraticum | reverse complement strand
AACTCCATTTATAGTCACCCATTATTTTAAAACCCTTATTACTCGCTTTATATTGTTTGATAATCCCAAAATTGATTTTAAGTTAAATTGTTTTATATTTTTAGTTAAAATAGATAATAATTTAATGTCTACATTAGGAAACACGAAGAAAAAGGTATTCATTGGCAAGAAAAGTTCATTTATAGTCACCCATTCCCTTAAAATTCTTATTATTCGCTTTAAATTATTTTATAATCCCAAAATTGATTTTAAGTAAATTTTTTTGAATTTCTAGTTAAAACATACTATAATTGAATGCTTGCCTTGAGAAACGTGCAAAAAAAG
>NW_018401435.1:9330-9469 GCF_002168275.2 Theobroma umbraticum | reverse complement strand
AGAAGAAAAGTCCATTTCTGGTCACCCATTCCTTCAAAAGTCTTATTACTCGCTTTAAATAGTTTAATAAACTCATAATTAATTTAAAATTAAATTTTTTTACATTTTTGGTTAAAACAGACTATAATTGAATGCCTAC
>NW_018401435.1:9234-9320 GCF_002168275.2 Theobroma umbraticum | reverse complement strand
ATGTAAAAAAAGCTATTCATTGAGAAGAAAAGTCCATTTATAGTCATCTATTCCCTCAAAAGCCTTAGTACTCGCTTTAAATTGTT
>NW_018401435.1:8526-8849 GCF_002168275.2 Theobroma umbraticum | reverse complement strand
AAATTGTTTTATAATCCTAAAATTTATTTTAAGTTGAATTTTTTACATTTATAGTTAAAAAGACTATAATCAAATGCTTGCCTAGAGAAACGGGTAAAAAAACCATTGATTGAGGAAAACAAATCCATTTATAGTCACTCATTCTTTCAAAAGCCTTATTAGTCACTTTAAATTATTTTATAATCTCATAATTAATTTTAAGTTGAATTATTTTTTAGTTTTTGTTAAAACAGACTATAATTGAATGTCTGCCTTGAGAAACATACACAAAAAGTTACTCATTGGGAAAAAAGTTCATTTATAGTCACCATTTCCTTCAAAAG
>NW_018401435.1:8208-8516 GCF_002168275.2 Theobroma umbraticum | reverse complement strand
CACTTTAAATTGTTTTATAATCTTATAATTCATTTTAAATAGGATTTTTTCATATTTTTTGTTAAAATAGGCTAAAATTGAATGCTTGCCTTGAGAAATGTGCAAAAAAAGCTATTCATTGTGAAGAAAACTTCATTTATAGTCACCCAATTCTTCAAAAGTCTTATTACTCACTTCAAATTGTTTTATGATCTCATAATGCATTTTAAGTTGAATTTGTTTACATTTTTTGTTAAAACAGACTATAATTGAATGCCTACCTTGAGAAATGTGAAAAAAAAACTATTCATTGAGAAGAGAAGTCCATT
>NW_018401435.1:7923-8198 GCF_002168275.2 Theobroma umbraticum | reverse complement strand
TATTCCTTCAAAAGCCTTAGTACTCGCTTTAAAGTTTTTTATAATCTCATAATTCATTTTAAGTAGAATTGTTTTTTAATTTTTTGTTAAAGCAGACAATAATTGAATGCCTGCCTTGACAACAGTACAAAAAAAGCAATTCATTGAGAAGAAAAGTCCATTTATAGCCACCTAGTCCTTCAAAAGCCTTATTACTCACTTTAAATTATTTTATAATCTTATAATTCATTTTAAGTTGAATTTTTTTTTATTAAAATAGACTATAATTGAATGTT
>NW_018401435.1:7574-7821 GCF_002168275.2 Theobroma umbraticum | reverse complement strand
ATTGAATGTTTACCTCGTGAAACGTGAGAATAAAGACATTCATGTGTAAGAGAAGTCCTTTTATAGTCACCCATTCCTTTAAAAGCCTTATTACCCGTATTAAATTGTTTTATAATCCTAAAATTTATTTTAGGTTGAATTTTTTACATTTATGGTTAAAAAGACTATAATCAAATGCTTGCCTAGAGAAATGTGTAAAAAAAACCATTCATTGAGAAAAAAAATCCATTTATAGTCACCCATTCCT
>NW_018401435.1:7395-7563 GCF_002168275.2 Theobroma umbraticum | reverse complement strand
ATTACTCACTTTAAATTATTTTATAATCTCATAATTAATTTTAAGTTGAATTTTAATTTAGTTTTTGTTAAAACAGACTATAATTAAATGTCTGCCTTAAGAAACATGCACAAAAAGCTACTCATTTGGAAAAAAGTTCATTTATAGTCACCATTTCCTTCAAAAGCC
>NW_018401435.1:7180-7385 GCF_002168275.2 Theobroma umbraticum | reverse complement strand
CTTTAAATTGTTTTATAATCTTATAATTCATTTTAAATAGATTTTTTTATATTTTTTGTTAAGACAGACTATAATTGAATGCCTACCTTGAGAAATGTGCAAAAAAAGCTATTCATTGTGAAGAAAACTGCATTTATAGTCACCCAATCCTTCAAAAGCCATATTACTCACTTTAAATTGTTTTATAATCTCATAATGCATTTTA
>NW_018401435.1:6996-7170 GCF_002168275.2 Theobroma umbraticum | reverse complement strand
TTTTAAATTTTTTGTTAAAACAGACTATAATTGAATGCTTACCTTCAGAAATGTGCAAAAAAAGCTATTCATTGAGAAGAGAAGTCCATTTATAGTCACCTATTGCTTCAAAACCCTTAGTACTCGCTTTAAATTGTTTTCTAATCTCATAATTCATTTTAAGTTGAATTTTTT
>NW_018401435.1:6762-6896 GCF_002168275.2 Theobroma umbraticum | reverse complement strand
TTATGAGATTATAAAACAATTTAAAGCGAGTACTAAGGCTTTTGAAGGAATATGTGACTATAAATGGACTTCTCTTCTCAATGAATAGCTTTTTTTGCACGTTTCTCAAAGTAAGCATTCAATTATAGTCTGTT
>NW_018401435.1:6367-6752 GCF_002168275.2 Theobroma umbraticum | reverse complement strand
ATGTAAAAACATTCAACTTAAAATGCATTATGAGACCATAAAACAATTTGGAGTGAGTAATAAGGCTTATGAATGATTAAATGACTATAAATAAAGTTTTCTTTACAATGAATAGCTTTTTTTACACATTTCTCAAGGTAGGCATTCAATTATAGTCTATTTTAACAAAAAATATAAAACAATTCTATTTAAAATGAATTATAAGCTTATAAAACAATTTAAAGTGAGTAATAAGGCTTTTGAAGGAAATGGTGACTAGAAATGAACTTTTTTCCCAAAGAGTAGCTTTTTGTGCATATTTCTCAAGGCAGACATTCAATTATAATCTGTTTTAACAAAAACTACAAAAAAATTCAACTTAAAATTAATTATGAGATTATAAAAC
>NW_018401435.1:6221-6357 GCF_002168275.2 Theobroma umbraticum | reverse complement strand
GAGTAATAAGGCTTTTGAAGGAATGGGTGACTATAAAAGGATTCTTTTCCTTAATGAATTGTTTTGTTTACACGTTTCTCTAGGCAAGCATTTGAGTATAGTTTTTTTAACCATAAATGTAAAAAATTCAACTTAA
>NW_018401435.1:6089-6211 GCF_002168275.2 Theobroma umbraticum | reverse complement strand
AGGATTATAAAACAATTTAAAGCGGGTAATAAGGATTTTAAAGGAATGGGTGACTATAAAAGGACTTTTCTTACACATGAATGTCTTTATTCTCACGTTTCACGAGGTAAACATTCAATTAT
>NW_018401435.1:5508-5625 GCF_002168275.2 Theobroma umbraticum | reverse complement strand
TATAGTCTATTTTAATAAAAAAATATAAAACAATTCAACTTAAAATGAATTATGTGATTATAGAACAATTTAAAGTGAGTAATAAGGCTTTTGAAGGACTGGGTGACTATAAATGGA
>NW_018401435.1:5241-5408 GCF_002168275.2 Theobroma umbraticum | reverse complement strand
GCCTTATTACTCACTTTAAATTGTTTTATAATCTTATAATTCATTTTAAATAGAATTTGTTTTATATTTTTTGTTAAAACAGATTGTAATTGAATGCCTACCTTGAGAATGTGCAAAAAAAGCTTTTCATTGTGAAGAAAACGTCATTTATAGTCACCCAATCCTTC
>NW_018401435.1:5040-5231 GCF_002168275.2 Theobroma umbraticum | reverse complement strand
TTACTCACTTTAAATTGTTTTATGATCTCATATTGCTTTTTAAGTTAAATTTTTTTATATTTTTTTGTTAAAACAGACTATAATTGAATGTCTACCTTGAGAAACAGGTAAAAAAAGCTATTCATTGAGAAGAGAAGTCCATTTATAGTCACCTATTCCTTTAAAAGCCTTAGTACTCGCTTTAAATTATT
>NW_018401435.1:4890-5020 GCF_002168275.2 Theobroma umbraticum | reverse complement strand
TTAAGTTGAATTTTGTTTTCATTTTTTGTTAAAGCAGACTATAATTGAATGCCTGCTGTGACAAACGTGAAAAAAAAGCTATTCATTGAGAAGAAAAGTCCATTTATAGTCACCCAATCTTTCAAAAGCC
>NW_018401435.1:4685-4880 GCF_002168275.2 Theobroma umbraticum | reverse complement strand
CTTTAAATTATTTTATAATCTCATAATTCATTTTAAGTTTAATTTTTTACATTTCTTATTAAAATAAACTATAATTGAATGCCTACATTGAGAAATGTGCAAAAAAAGCTATTCAATTAGAAGAAAAGTCCATTTATAGTCACCCATTGCTTCAAAAGTCATATTACTCGCTTTAAATTATTTTATAATCTCATA
>NW_018401435.1:4289-4675 GCF_002168275.2 Theobroma umbraticum | reverse complement strand
AGTTGAATTTTTTTATATTTTTTGTTAAAATAGATAATAATTAAATGTTTACCTCGTGTAACATGAGAAAGAAGACATTCATGTATAAGAAAAGTCTTTTTATAGTCACCCATTTCTTTAAAAGTCTTATTACCCGCTTTAAATAATTTTATAATCTTAAAATTTATTTTAAGTTTAATTTTTTACATTTCTGGTTAAAAAAACTATAATAAAATGCTTGCCTAGACAAACGTGTAAAAAAAACTACTCATTGTGGAAAAAAATCCATTTATAGTCACTTATTCCTTCAAAAACCTTATTACTTACTTTAAATTGTTTTATAATCTAATAATTAATTTTAAGTTAAATTTTTTTTTAGTTTTTGTTAAAACAGACTATAATTGAAT
>NW_018401435.1:3858-4279 GCF_002168275.2 Theobroma umbraticum | reverse complement strand
AGAAACATGCACAAAAAGCTACTCATTAGGAAAAAAGTTCATTTACAGTCACCATTTCCTTCAAAAACTTTATTACTCACTTTAAATTATTTTATAATCTTATAATTCATTTTAAATAGAATTTTTTTATATTTTTTGTTAAAACAGACTATAATTGAATGCCTACCTTGGGAAATGTGCAAAAAAAGCTATTCATTGTGAAGAAAACTTCATTTATATTCACCCAATCCTTCAAAAGCCTTATTATTTACTTTAAATTGTTTTATGATCTCATAATGCATTTTAAGTTGAATTGTTTTTATATTTTTTGTTAAAACAAGCTATAATTGAATGCCCACCTTGAGAAAAGTGCAAAAAAAGCTATTCATTGGGAAGAGAAGTCCATTTATAGTCACGCATTTCTTCAAAAGCCTTATTACTC
>NW_018401435.1:3423-3748 GCF_002168275.2 Theobroma umbraticum | reverse complement strand
ATTTTATAATCTCATAATTCATTTAAAGTTGATTTTTTTTCCATTTTTTGTTAAAGGAGACTATAATTGAATGCTTACCTTGACAAACGTGCAAAACAAGCTTTTCATTGAGAAGAAAAGTCCATTTATAGTCACCTAGTCCTTCAAAAGCCTCATTTTTCACTTTAAATTGTTTTATAATCTCATAATTCATTTTATGTTGAATTTTTGTACATTTTTTTGTTAAAACAGACTATAATTGAATGTCTACCTTCAAAAACGTGCAAAAAAAATGATTCATTGAGAAGAAAAGTCCATTTATAGTCACTTAGTCCTTCAAAAGCCT
>NW_018401435.1:3045-3125 GCF_002168275.2 Theobroma umbraticum | reverse complement strand
CAATCCTTCAAAAGCCTTATTACTCACTTTAAATTGTTTTATAATCTCATAGTTCATTTTAAGTTGAATGTTTTTATATT
>NW_018401435.1:2842-3035 GCF_002168275.2 Theobroma umbraticum | reverse complement strand
ACAGACTATAATTGAATGCTTGCCTTGAGAAAAGTGTAAAAAAAGCTATTCATTGAGAAGAAAAGTCGATTTATAGTTACCCAGTCCTTCAAAAGCATTATTATTCACTTTAAATTATTTTAGAATCTCATAATTCATTTTTAGTTGAATTGTTTTATATTTTTTATTAAAACAGACTATAATTGAATGCATG
>NW_018401435.1:2760-2832 GCF_002168275.2 Theobroma umbraticum | reverse complement strand
CATGCAAAAAAAGCTATTCATTGAGAAGAAAAGTGTATTTATAGTCACACATTCCTTCAAAAGCCTTAGTAC
>NW_018401435.1:2391-2750 GCF_002168275.2 Theobroma umbraticum | reverse complement strand
TTGTTTTATAATCTCATAATTGCTTTGAAGTTGAATTTTTTTACATTTGTAGTTAAAACAGACAATAATTGAATGTCTATCTCAGGAAACATGAAGACAAAGACATTCATTGGCAAGAGAAGTTTATTTATAGTAACTCATTCCTTTAAAAGCATTATTACTCGCTTTAAATTATTTTATAATCTCAAAATTAACTTTAAATTAAATTTTTTTGAATTTTTAGTTAAAACAGACTGTAATTCAATGTCTGCCTTAAAAAACATACAAAAAAAGCTATTCATTGAGAAGAAACGTCCATTTATAGTCACTTATTCCTTCAAAAGCCTTATTACTCTCTTTAAATAGTTTTATAAACTCAT
>NW_018401435.1:2253-2381 GCF_002168275.2 Theobroma umbraticum | reverse complement strand
AAATTGAATTTTTTTACATTTTTGGTTAAAACAGACTATAATTGAAAGATTACCTTGAGAAACATGCAAAAAAAGCTATTCATTGGGAAGAAAAATCCATTTATAGTCACCCAGTCCTTCAAAAGCCT
>NW_018401435.1:2077-2243 GCF_002168275.2 Theobroma umbraticum | reverse complement strand
TTTAAATTGTTTTAGAATCTCATAATTCATTTTAAGTTAAATTTTTTTTACATTTTTTATTAAAACAGACTATAATTGAATGCTTACCTTGAGAAACATGCAAAAAAAGCTACTCATTGAGAAGAAAAGTTCATTTATAGTCACCTATTCCTTGAAAAGCCTTATT
>NW_018401435.1:1728-2067 GCF_002168275.2 Theobroma umbraticum | reverse complement strand
AATTGTTTTATAATCTCATAATTGATATTAAGGTTAATTTTTTTACATTTTTTGTTAAAATAGACAATAATTGAATGTTTAACTCGTGAAACATGAGAAAAAAGGCATTCATGTCTAAAAAAAGTCCATTTATAGTCACCCATTCGTTTCAAAGCCTTATTACTCGCTTTAAATTATTTTATAATCTTAAAATTTATTTTAAGTTGAATTGTTTTTACATTTATGGTTAAAAAGAATATAATAGAATGCTTGCCTTGAGAAACGTGTAAAAAAACTATTCATTCAAGAAAAAAATCTATTTATAGTCACCCATTCCTTCAAAAGCCTTATTACTCACTT
>NW_018401435.1:1483-1611 GCF_002168275.2 Theobroma umbraticum | reverse complement strand
TTTAGTTTTTGTTAAAACAGACTATAATTGAATGCTTGCCTTCAAAAACATGCAAAAAAAGCTACTCATTGAGAAAAAAGTTCATTTATAGTCACCATTTTCTTCAAAAGCCTTATTACTCGTTTTAA
>NW_018401435.1:1323-1473 GCF_002168275.2 Theobroma umbraticum | reverse complement strand
AATCTTATAATACATTTTAAATTATCTTTTTTTATATTTTTGGTTCAAATAGACTATAAATGAATGCTAACCTTGAGAAACGTGCAAAAAAAGCTATTCATTGAGAAAAAAACTCTAATTATAGTCACCTAGTCCTTCAAAAGCCTTATT
>NW_018401435.1:1145-1313 GCF_002168275.2 Theobroma umbraticum | reverse complement strand
AATTGTTTTATAATCTTATAATTCATTTTAAGTTGAATTTTTTATATTTTTTTATTAAAACAGACTATAATTGAATGCTTATCTAGAAAAACGTGTAAAAAGAACTATTCATTGAAAAAAAAGTCCATTTATAGTCACCCAATCCTTCAAAAGCCTTATTACTCACTT
>NW_018401435.1:669-934 GCF_002168275.2 Theobroma umbraticum | reverse complement strand
TAAAACAGACTATAATTGAATGCCTACCTTGAGAAATGTGCAAAAAAAGCTATTCATAGAGAAGAAAAGTCCATTTACAGACACCTATTTCTTTAAAAGCCTTATTACTCGCTTTAGATTGTTTTATAATCTCATAATTAATTTTGAGTTGAATGTTTTTATATTTTTTATTAAAACAGACTATAATTGAATGCCTCCCTTGAGAACGTGCAAACAAAGCTATTCATTGAGAAGAAAAGTCCATTTATAGTCTCCCATTCCTTCA
>NW_018401435.1:492-650 GCF_002168275.2 Theobroma umbraticum | reverse complement strand
TAAATTGTTTTATAATCTCATAATTGATTTTAAGTTGAATTTGTTTATATTTTTTCTTCAAACAGATTATAATTGAATGCCTGCCTTGAGAAACATGCAAACAAAGCTATTCATTGAGGAGAAAAGTCCATTTATAGTCACCCATTCTTTCAAAAGCC
>NW_018401435.1:325-482 GCF_002168275.2 Theobroma umbraticum | reverse complement strand
CTTTAAATTGTTTTATAATCTCATAATTGATTTTAAGTTGAATTTAATTATATTTTTGGTTAAAATAGACAATAATTGAATGTTTACCTTGTGAAACGTGAGAAAAAAGGTATTCATGTGTAAGAAAAGTCCATTTATAGTCACCCATTCCTTTAAA
>NW_018401435.1:0-186 GCF_002168275.2 Theobroma umbraticum | reverse complement strand
GTTGAATTTTTTTACATTTTTGGTTCAAATAGATAATAATTGATAGTTTACCTCGTGAAACATGAGAAAAAAGGCATTCATGTGTTAGAAAAGTTCATTTATAGTCACCCATTCTTTTAAAAGCCTTATTATTCGCTTTAAATTATTTTATAATTTTAACATTTATTTTAAGTTTATTTTTTTACA
>NW_018401434.1:887-1039 GCF_002168275.2 Theobroma umbraticum | reverse complement strand
TTCAAAAGCTTTATCACTCGCCTTAAATGATTTTTTAATCTCATAGTTACTTTTGATTTGAACTTTTTTATATTTATTATTAAAATAGATTATAATTACATGTTTACCTTAAGAAATGTAAGGAAAAAGATATCTATTAGCAAGAAAAGTCT
>NW_018401434.1:669-877 GCF_002168275.2 Theobroma umbraticum | reverse complement strand
ACCGATACCTTCAAAAGCCTTATTACTTGCTTTACATAATTTTATAACCTCATAATTGGTTTTAATTTGAATTTTTTTTATTTTTTTTATTAAAACAGATTATAATTGAACGTTTACCCCGAGAAACTTCAAAAAAAAGATATCTATTGGCAATAAAAATCCATTTATAGTCACCCATGCCTTCAAAAGCTTTATTACTCGCTTTAAA
>NW_018401434.1:514-654 GCF_002168275.2 Theobroma umbraticum | reverse complement strand
ATAATTAATTTTAATTTGAATTTTTTTATTATTTTATTAAAACAGATTATAATTCAATGTCTACCTTGAAAAACGTGAAGAAAAATATATCCATTGGTAAGAAAAGTCCATTTATAGTAACCCATGCCTTCGAAAGCCTT
>NW_018401434.1:138-258 GCF_002168275.2 Theobroma umbraticum | reverse complement strand
TGTATGTTTACCTTGAAAAACGTGAAGAAAATGATATCCATTAGCAAGAAAAGTTCATTTATAGTAACCAATGCCTTCAAAAGCCTTATTACTCGCTTTAAATGATTTTATAATCTCATA
>NW_018401434.1:0-115 GCF_002168275.2 Theobroma umbraticum | reverse complement strand
TATATTTTTTATTAAAATAGATTATAATTGAATGTTTACCTTGAGAAACGTAAAGAAGAATATATCCATTGACAAGAAAAGTTCATTTATAGTCACCCATGCCTTCGAAAGCCTT
>NW_018401433.1:1417-1564 GCF_002168275.2 Theobroma umbraticum | reverse complement strand
ACATTTTTAGTGAAAACAAACCATAATTCAATATCCACCTTAGGGAACGTGAAAAAAAAGGTATTCATGTGCAGGAAAAGTCCATTTGTAGTCACCCCTTGCTTCAAAAGCCTTATTATTGACTTTAAATGGTTTCATAATCTCAAA
>NW_018401433.1:1286-1407 GCF_002168275.2 Theobroma umbraticum | reverse complement strand
AGTTAAATTTTTTTATATTTTGGTTGAAACAAATTATAATTGAATTTGTGCCTTGGGAAATATGAAGAAATGCCATTCATTTGCAAGAAAAGTCTATTTATAGTTATCCATTCCTTCAAAA
>NW_018401433.1:1121-1276 GCF_002168275.2 Theobroma umbraticum | reverse complement strand
TCACTTTAAATGGTTTTATAAACTCATAATTGATTTCAGGTTGATTTTTTTTATATTTTTGCTTAAAACAGACTGCAATTGAATGTCTACCTTGAGAAATGTGAAGAAAAAAGCATTCATTTGAAAGTGAAGTCCATTTATAGTTGTGCATTCCT
>NW_018401433.1:732-864 GCF_002168275.2 Theobroma umbraticum | reverse complement strand
TTTATAATCTCATAATTGATTTTAAGTTAAAGTTTTCTATAGTTTTTGTTAAAATAGATTATAATTGAATGTCTACCTTAGGAAACGTGAAGAAAAAGTTATTCATTGGTATGAAAAGTATATTTATAGTTA
>NW_018401433.1:610-722 GCF_002168275.2 Theobroma umbraticum | reverse complement strand
GAATTTTTTTACATTTTTAGTTAAAACAGATTATAATTGAATGTCTGTCTTGAGAAACGTAAAGAAAAAGTCATTCATTAACTAGAAAAGTCATTGATAGTCACCCCTGCCT
>NW_018401433.1:393-581 GCF_002168275.2 Theobroma umbraticum | reverse complement strand
TTTAAAATCTTGTAATTGATTTTAAGTTGAACATTTTTACATTTTTGGTTAAAATAGATTATAATGAAATGTTTACCTCAAGAAATATGATTAAAAAGGCATTCATAAGTAAGAAAAGTCCATTTATAGTCACCCAATCCTTCAAAAGCGTTATTACTCTCTTTAAAAGATTTTATAGTCTCATAATT
>NW_018401433.1:250-379 GCF_002168275.2 Theobroma umbraticum | reverse complement strand
TTTTTTTGCATATTTGGTTAAAACAGATTTTAATTGAATGTCTGCCTCAAGAAATATGAAGAAAACTCCATTCACTGGCAAGAAAAGTCCATTTATAGTCACCTATTCCTTCAAAAGTCTTATTACTCA
>NW_018401433.1:0-173 GCF_002168275.2 Theobroma umbraticum | reverse complement strand
AAATATATTATTCTTGAATGTTTGCCTTGGGAAACGTGAAGTAAAAGTCTTCTATTGACATGAAAAGTCCGTTTATAGTCACTCAAGCCTTCAAAAGCCTTGTTACTCACATTAAATAGTTTTATAATCCCATAATTGATTTTAAGTTGAATTGTTTTTACATTTTTAGTTAA
>NW_018401432.1:1762-1946 GCF_002168275.2 Theobroma umbraticum | reverse complement strand
AATCTTATAATTGATTTTAGGTTGAATTTTTTTACATTTTTGATTAAAACAGACAATCATTGAATATTTAACTTGAGAAACATGAAGAAAAAAACATTCATTGATAAGAAAAATCCATTTATAGTCATCATTTCCTTCAAAAGCCATATTACTAACTTCAAATGGTTTTATAATCTCATAATTG
>NW_018401432.1:1358-1520 GCF_002168275.2 Theobroma umbraticum | reverse complement strand
GAAACGTGAAAGAAAAGTATTCATTATCAAGAAAAATTCATTTATAGTCACTCATTCCTTCAAAGGCCTTATTACTTCATTTAAATGGTTTTATAATGTCAGAATTGATTTTAAGTTGAATTTTTTTACATTTTTCACTAAAACAGATTATAATTGAATGTC
>NW_018401432.1:1152-1348 GCF_002168275.2 Theobroma umbraticum | reverse complement strand
TAATCTAATAATTGATTTTAAGTTGAAATTTTTTACGTTGTTTTTAAAACAAACTATAATTAAATGTTTGCCTTGATAAATGTGAAGAAAAAGCATTCATTGATAAGAAAAGTCCATTTATAGCCTCCTATTCCTTTAATACCCTTTTTACTCGTTCTAAATAGTTTTATAATCTCATAATTAGCTTTAAGTACAA
>NW_018401432.1:920-1004 GCF_002168275.2 Theobroma umbraticum | reverse complement strand
AGAAAAGTGAAGAAAAAAGCATTCATTGGCAAGAAAAGTGTATTTATAGCCTCCCAATCCTTCAAAAGCCTTATTACTTGCTTT
>NW_018401432.1:737-840 GCF_002168275.2 Theobroma umbraticum | reverse complement strand
TATCTCGAGAAACGTGAAGAAAAAATTATTCATTGACAAGAAAAGTCTATTTATAGTTACCCATTTCTTCAAAAGCCTTATCACTCGCTTTAAATAGTTTTCT
>NW_018401432.1:303-457 GCF_002168275.2 Theobroma umbraticum | reverse complement strand
CATTCATTGATAAGAAAAGTCTATTTATAGCCTCCCATTCCTTTAATAGCCTTTGTACTTGTTTTAAATGGTTTTATAATCTCATAATTAATTTTAAGTGTAATTATTTTACATTTTTCATTAAAACATGCTATAATTGAATGTCTGCCTTGAG
>NW_018401432.1:0-120 GCF_002168275.2 Theobroma umbraticum | reverse complement strand
TTTATTGTCACCTATTTCTTGAAAAGCCTTATTACACACTTTGAATGGTTTTATAATGTCATAATTAATATTAAGTTGAATTTTTTTATATTTTTCGTTCAAATAGACTATAATTGAATG
>NW_018401431.1:1355-1465 GCF_002168275.2 Theobroma umbraticum | reverse complement strand
AAATAGATAATAATTGAATGTCTATCTCGAGAAACATGAAGGAAAAAGTATTCAATATCAAGAAAAGTCCATTTATTGTCACCTATTCTTTCAAAAGCCTTATTACACGC
>NW_018401431.1:1221-1345 GCF_002168275.2 Theobroma umbraticum | reverse complement strand
TTTATAATGTCATAATTGATTTTAAGTTGATTTATTTTCCTTTTTTCATTAAAACAGACTATAATTGAATGTCTACCTTGAAAATCGTGAAGAAAAAACCATTCATTGATAAGAAAAGTCTATT
>NW_018401431.1:1141-1211 GCF_002168275.2 Theobroma umbraticum | reverse complement strand
CATTCCTTTAATAGCCTTTGTACTCGCTCTTAATGATTCTATAATCTCATAATTAATTTTAAGTTTAATT
>NW_018401431.1:986-1131 GCF_002168275.2 Theobroma umbraticum | reverse complement strand
TTTCATTAAAACAGACTATAATTAAATGTCTGTCTTGAAAGAAGTGAAGAAAAAAGCATTCATTGGTAAGAAAAGTCTATTTATAGCATCCCATTCCTTCAAAAGCTTTATTACTCATTTTAAATGGTTTTCTAATCTAATAATT
>NW_018401431.1:537-680 GCF_002168275.2 Theobroma umbraticum | reverse complement strand
ACTCACTTCAAATGGTTTTATAATCTCATAATTGATTTAAAGTTGAATATTTTTTCATTTTTCGTTAAAACAAGCTATAATTGAATGTTTACCTCAAGAAATGTGAAGAAAAATGCATTCATTGGCAAGAAAAGTCTATTTAT
>NW_018401431.1:397-501 GCF_002168275.2 Theobroma umbraticum | reverse complement strand
TAAATGGTTTTATAATCTAATAATTGATTTTAAGTTAATTTTTTTTACATTTTTTATTAAATTAGATAATAATTGAATGTCTATCTCGAGAAACATGAAGGAAA
>NW_018401431.1:260-387 GCF_002168275.2 Theobroma umbraticum | reverse complement strand
TATCAAGAAAAGTCCATTTATAGTCATCCATTCCTTTAAAAGATTTATTACTCACTTTACATGGTTTTATATCGTCATAGTTGATTTTAAGTTGAATTTTTTTACATTTTTCATTAAAACAGACTAT
>NW_018401431.1:137-244 GCF_002168275.2 Theobroma umbraticum | reverse complement strand
CAAGAAACGTGAAGAAAAACACATTCATTGGCAAGAAAAGTCTATTTATAGTCGTTCAATCCTTCAAAAGTCTTATTACACGCTTTAAATAGTTTATAATCTAATAA
>NW_018401431.1:0-127 GCF_002168275.2 Theobroma umbraticum | reverse complement strand
GTTGAAATTTTTTACATTTTTCATTAAAACAAACTATAATTGAACGTCTACCTTGACAAACATGAAAAAAAAGCATTCATTGATAAGAAAAGTCTGTTTATAGCCTCTCATTCCTTTAATAGCCTTT
>NW_018401430.1:1315-1407 GCF_002168275.2 Theobroma umbraticum | reverse complement strand
AAAAAGGCTAGTCTTGCACATTGTGGTTTTCATGATCATGGAATGTATTGGGCTTACCAATATGTAAGCGTGTACATGAAGTTGTACATTTT
>NW_018401430.1:1194-1305 GCF_002168275.2 Theobroma umbraticum | reverse complement strand
TGCATCATATGGAAGGGGTATTCTATAGAAGGATTTAGCTTCATTGGTGGGTACTTAAGTATAGGCATGGCATAAAATTGAGAATGCCTCAATATATGTTAATGGGAGTAA
>NW_018401430.1:553-730 GCF_002168275.2 Theobroma umbraticum | reverse complement strand
ACCTTAAGGTTGGAAATTCTTAATTGGAGTTTTAAGTGTTTTGAAGAATGTTTAAGTGAATGAATGGAAAAGTTCCTTATTGTCATATGTTGACATGTGAACAAAAGAGAAATTGAAAGGTCTTGAGATGACTATAATGGAATAAGTTATAATGTGAAGTGTTAAGATAAACATCAT
>NW_018401430.1:199-291 GCF_002168275.2 Theobroma umbraticum | reverse complement strand
AGTTAAAAGAATGTATGAGACATTGATAAAGTAATGTCAGTATCAAATGATGAAGTTGTGAATGAACGATTACAAAGTTGAGCAAATGAGCT
>NW_018401430.1:97-189 GCF_002168275.2 Theobroma umbraticum | reverse complement strand
AATGTTATGAGGAATTGCAAATCTTAATTTGACATAGTTGAAAGGAAAAGGTTAGTAACGAGACAAGCCCAATTATATGATATACTAGAAAC
>NW_018401430.1:0-87 GCF_002168275.2 Theobroma umbraticum | reverse complement strand
CAATTAAGGCATGAATAGATGAGTACGTATTCAAATATTTTGGAGAGTAAGTGCACGCTTTTGGAATAAATGTGCTTGCAAGGATAA
>NW_018401429.1:1004-2154 GCF_002168275.2 Theobroma umbraticum | reverse complement strand
CTAATATACTATCTATTCGATACGTATACTTACGTGGTAGAATTTTAACTGACACATATCACTACAAGTAATATAAAAGTGAGTAGAGTGTTGAATCCCATAGGGAATTTGTCCAACTAAAGCTAAGTACTAAAATTATGACAAACTAATTTTATTCATGTAATCAAAATTAAAAGATTATTTAAAAGCTAAATTAAACTAACAAATTAAAATTAATAATTGAAGGTAAAAATTACTAGAAAAATAATTGATTAAAAGCCTAGGATTATGATATCCCTCAACACTTCATTTAAATCCTCTTTCTTTCTCTAAACTTACCTCTATGGATTGAGTTGCTAACCTAGAGTCCCAAGCTATTTACAAGTCACTGTTGTGGAGCTCATAAAAATATCTCTCTCAATTTATTTACTATATGACTATGTAAATTAAATTGAAAACAGATTCATTAAGTTTGTGCTCTAATCTTGGCTAGATATGACACATAGGTATATGTTTATCCTATATGCAAATTAAATCACCTAATCAAATAAGTGATTTTGAACACATGTTATTCCATGCATGGTTGTTGTCGATTTAGTACACACAAGTGCACATGGCCTACAAGTAATATAAAAGTTAGTCGAATATCATTTTTCACAAAAATTTGTACTTATTCTTACTAAGTATTAAATTTTTAACAAAATCTATCTTATCCAAGTAGTCAATTTTGAATGATTGATTAAACTAAAAATAATTATTAAACTAAGTAACTACGGAAGAATAGAATTTCATTAAGAAAAATATTAATTCAAAACCTAGGATTATGGTATTTTTCTAAACATCATCTAAATTTAATCATTCCCCTTAACTTAGATTAACGGGATACATGGCTAACCTAGAATCCATATCATGTGGAAGTCTTTGTCAAGATCATGCACACATACCTTTCAAAACTAATTCTATATGTATATGTAAATTAATTAGAAAAAGTTCATTACATTCGTGTTCTAGTTTGGCTGCCTAAGATATTTATGTTGGGTGAGGGTTGATCATGCATCAAATACAAATAAGCGCAGCAGAAATAAATTTAAGATTAAATTATGCCTCACCTTCCTAGGATCTCTTTCATACTGAATTGAGTATGAAATTAAATTACAAATAAAATATATAT
>NW_018401429.1:773-947 GCF_002168275.2 Theobroma umbraticum | reverse complement strand
CACCGATTTGCCTTCAAAAAGCTCAACTACCTCAGCCCGGTTGTTGCAAACTAAAGCTGTCCAAGAAATCCTTGTGCAGCCTCTAATGGTGATCCACACTAATGAATTAGAAAATCTTTTTTTAAGGATAGGGAATGCTATGTCTTAACAATGTGCTAGCAAAGATGAGTTTCA
>NW_018401429.1:428-763 GCF_002168275.2 Theobroma umbraticum | reverse complement strand
ATCCACATAAAATTATGGGGCTGAAAAGGAATTAAGTGAATGAAAACTATTTTTCTTCACATAAGGAACGACAAGAAAAAGTTTCTAATCTGCCGTTTCTTTCTTTTTCAGCCTTTTCTCTCTTATTTTGTTTGGAGGCTATAGCAAAGTATTTATACCTTAGATTAATTTTAAACCCTAATTACAAAACTATTTTGTAATTACATATTAATCCCATAATTTGAATAAATAATTTAATTAAGTCATTAAGAAGCCCAATTAACTTAATTGTTTAATTTAATCAAGTAGGTTCAAATAACTTAATTAAACAATTTAATTAATTAGGCCTAATAACT
>NW_018401429.1:325-418 GCF_002168275.2 Theobroma umbraticum | reverse complement strand
AATTTAATCAATTAGGCCTAATAACTTAATTATTTAATTTAATCATTGATGCCCAATAACTTAATTAAACAATTTGATCAATTAAGCTCAATA
>NW_018401429.1:237-315 GCF_002168275.2 Theobroma umbraticum | reverse complement strand
ACAAATTTAATCAATTAGACCCAATAACTTGATTAAACAAATTTAATCCATTAGGCCCAATAACTTAATTAAACAATT
>NW_018401429.1:142-227 GCF_002168275.2 Theobroma umbraticum | reverse complement strand
GGCACAACTTAATTAAATAATTTTAATCAGGTGCTTGAGAAGCTCATAACTTCTAATTTAATTAAGTCCAACTTAATCACCTCTC
>NW_018401429.1:0-132 GCF_002168275.2 Theobroma umbraticum | reverse complement strand
TTCAACATTCATTTTAGGTGTGTGATGTATTAGGCTTTTAACATGTTGGCAATGAACTCAACATATAATTCTTAAATTAATCTTAGAATTAGATAAATTTAAACTACTTTAAATTTATCATTAATCAAGTCA
>NW_018401428.1:1532-1896 GCF_002168275.2 Theobroma umbraticum | reverse complement strand
AAAAATGTACAAAGAATTCAAATTTAAATCAATTTTGAGATTATAAAAATATTTCAAGTGAGTACTAAGGCTTTTAAAGGTATGGGTAACTATAAATGGTCTTTTCTTGCCATCGAATGCTTTTTTCTTCATGTTTTTCATGGTAGACATTCAATTCTTGTCTATTTTAATAAAATGAGTGATAAGGCTTTGGAAGGAATGGGTGATTATAAGTGGACCTTTCTTGCTAATGAATGCTCTCTCCTTTATGTTTCTCGGGGTAGACATTCGATTATAATATGTTTTAACCATAAAAGCAAAAAAAATTGAGCTTAAAATCAATTTTAAGATTATAAAACTATTTAAAGTGATTAATAAGGCTTTT
>NW_018401428.1:1249-1389 GCF_002168275.2 Theobroma umbraticum | reverse complement strand
TAAAGTCAGTAATAAGGCTTTTAAAGGAATGGGTAACTATAAATGGACTTTTCTGGCCAATGAATATCTTTTCTTTACGTTTCTCAAGGTAGATATTCAATTATAGTCTGTTTAACAAAAAATATAAAAAAAATTCAACT
>NW_018401428.1:863-989 GCF_002168275.2 Theobroma umbraticum | reverse complement strand
TACGTTTCTTGAGGTAGACATTCAATTATAGTCTGTTTAACAAAAAATATAAAACAAATTCAACTTCAAATTAATTACGGCATTACAAAACCATTTAAAGCGAGTAATAGGGCTTTTGAAGATATG
>NW_018401428.1:554-723 GCF_002168275.2 Theobroma umbraticum | reverse complement strand
AAGAATGGGTGACTATAAATGGACTTTTCTTACCATCGAATGCTCTCCTCTTTATGTTTCTCAGGGTAGACGTTCAATTATAATATGTTTAAACTAGAAAAGCAAAATAAAATTGCATTTAAAATCAATTTTGAGAGCATAAAACTATTTAAAGTGATTAATAAGGCTT
>NW_018401428.1:320-489 GCF_002168275.2 Theobroma umbraticum | reverse complement strand
TTGAGATTATAAAACTATTTAAACTAAGTAATAAGGCTCTTGAAGGAATAGGTGACTATAAATAGACTTTTCTTACCAATGAATACTTTTTTCCTCATGTTTCTGAGGGTAGACATTCAGTCCTAGTCTGTTTTAACCAAAAATGTACAAAGAATTCAAATTTAAATCA
>NW_018401428.1:0-121 GCF_002168275.2 Theobroma umbraticum | reverse complement strand
AAAATCAATTTTTAGATTATAAAACTATTTAAAGTGATTAATAAGGCTTTTGAAAAAATGGTTGACTATAAATAGATTTTTCTTGCCAATGAACAATTTTTCCTTCATGTTTCTCATAGTA
>NW_018401427.1:954-1042 GCF_002168275.2 Theobroma umbraticum | reverse complement strand
TTTATCCTAAAATCAATTATGAGATTATTAAACTATTTAAAGTGAGTAAGAAGGTTTTCGAAGGTATGGGTGACTATAAATAAACTTT
>NW_018401427.1:820-944 GCF_002168275.2 Theobroma umbraticum | reverse complement strand
GAATCACTTTTTCTTCATGCTACCCGAGGCAAACCTTCAATTATAGTCTATTTTAACCAAAAATGTAAAAAAGTTCAGCCTAAAATCAATTTTGATATTATAAACCCATTTAAAGTGAGTAATA
>NW_018401427.1:648-810 GCF_002168275.2 Theobroma umbraticum | reverse complement strand
AGGAATGAGTGACTATAAATAGATTTTTCTTGTCAATGAATGCATTTTTTCTCATGTTAGTTAGGCAGACATTCAATTATAACCTATTTTAATAAAAAATATAAAAAGAAAAATTCAACTTAAAATCAATTATGAGTTTATAAAATCATTTAAAGCGAGTAA
>NW_018401427.1:0-133 GCF_002168275.2 Theobroma umbraticum | reverse complement strand
AAAATGTAAAAAAATCAACTTAAAATCAATTATGAGATTATAAATCATTTAAAGTGAGTAATAAGTCTTTTAAAGGAAAGGGTGATTGTAAATGGCCTTTTCTTGCCAATGACTAGCTTTTCCTTTATGTTTC
>NW_018401426.1:3336-3474 GCF_002168275.2 Theobroma umbraticum | reverse complement strand
AAGTGGACTTTTCTAGTTAATGAATGGCTTTTTCTTCACGTTTCACAAAGCAAACATTCAATTATAATTTGTTTTAATAAAAAATGTGACAAAATTTAACTGAAAATCAATTACAAGATTATAAAACTATTAAAAGCG
>NW_018401426.1:2673-2787 GCF_002168275.2 Theobroma umbraticum | reverse complement strand
TTTAAAGTGAGTAGCAAAACTTGTGAAGGAATAGGTGATTATAAATAGACTTTTCTTGCTAATGAATATCTTTTTCTTCATATTTCTCGAGGCAGACATTCAATTATAAGCTAT
>NW_018401426.1:2237-2382 GCF_002168275.2 Theobroma umbraticum | reverse complement strand
ACTTTTCTTACTAATAAAAGCCATTTTTATCATCTATTCTGAGGCAGACATTCAATTATAGCCTGTTTTAACTAAAAATGTAAAAAACTTTAATTTAAAATCAATTATGAAATTACAAAACTATTTAAAGTGAGCAATAAGGCTT
>NW_018401426.1:1662-1827 GCF_002168275.2 Theobroma umbraticum | reverse complement strand
CTAATGAATGCCTTTTTCTTTACGTTTCTCGAGGTAAACAATCAATTATATTTTTTTTTAACCAAGAATGTAAATAAATTCAACTTAAAATCAATTACAAGATTGTAAAATCATTTAAAGTGAGTAGTAAGGCTTTTGAAGGAATACGTAACTATAAATGGACTT
>NW_018401426.1:1066-1206 GCF_002168275.2 Theobroma umbraticum | reverse complement strand
AGATTACAAAACTCTTTAAAGCGAGTAATAAAGATTTTAAAGGAATGGGTGGCTCTAAATAGACTTTTTTCATCAGTGAATGGCTTTTTCTTCACATTTTTCGAGGTAAACAATCAATTATAATTTGTTTCAACTAAAAA
>NW_018401426.1:698-861 GCF_002168275.2 Theobroma umbraticum | reverse complement strand
TAAAAAAACTCAACTTAAAATCAATTATAAGATTATAAAACCATTTAAAGCGAGCAGTAAGGCTTTTGAAGGAATAGGAGACTATAAATGGACTTTTCTAGTCAATGAATGGCTTTTCCTTTCTATTTCTTTAGACAAACATTCAATTATAATTTGTTCTAAC
>NW_018401426.1:177-291 GCF_002168275.2 Theobroma umbraticum | reverse complement strand
AGTAACTATAAATGGACTTTTCTTGCTAATGAATGCCTTTTTGTTCATGATTCTTGAGGAAAACAATCAATTATAATTTGTTTTAACCAAAAATATAAAAAAATTCAACCTAAA
>NW_018401426.1:0-167 GCF_002168275.2 Theobroma umbraticum | reverse complement strand
AGATTATAAAACCATTTAAAGTGAGCAATAAGGCTTTTGAAAGAATGTGTAACTATAAATGGACTTTTCTTGCTAATGAATATCTTTTTCTTTACGTTTCTCAAGGTAAACAATCAATTATATTTTGTTTTAACCAAAAATGTAAACAAATTCAACTTAAAATCAAT
>NW_018401425.1:1609-1728 GCF_002168275.2 Theobroma umbraticum | reverse complement strand
TTTAAATGATTCTATAATCTCATAATTGATTTTCAGTTGAAGTTTTTTACATTTTCGGTTATAACAGACTATAGTTAAATATCTACCTTGAGAAACGTGAATAAAAAAGCATTCATTAG
>NW_018401425.1:1206-1320 GCF_002168275.2 Theobroma umbraticum | reverse complement strand
TTTGGTTAAAACAGACTATAGTTAAATATCTATATCGAGAAACATGAACAAAAAACATTAATTGGCCAGAAAAGTCCATTTATAGTCACCCATTCCTTCAAAAGGTTTATTACT
>NW_018401425.1:769-892 GCF_002168275.2 Theobroma umbraticum | reverse complement strand
GTAAAATTTTTTTCCATTATTGGTTAAAACAGATTTTAATTGAATATCTACATCGAGAAACGTGAACAAAAAGGCATTCATTGGCATGTAAAGTCTATTTATAGTCACCCATTCCTTTAAAAG
>NW_018401425.1:440-622 GCF_002168275.2 Theobroma umbraticum | reverse complement strand
GAAAGCTTTCCTCAAGAAACGCATAGAAAAAGCCATCCATTGAGAAGAAAAGTTTATTTATAGTCACTCATTCCTTCAAGAGCCTTATTACACGCTTTAAATAATTTTATAACCTAATAATTGATTTCAAGCAAATTTTTTTCACATTATTGGTTAAAACAGATTTTAATTGAATGTCTACC
>NW_018401425.1:0-140 GCF_002168275.2 Theobroma umbraticum | reverse complement strand
TTAAAACAGACTATAATTGAATGTCTATCTTGGGAAATGTGTAGAAAAAGCCATTCATTAACAAGAAAAGTCTATTTATAGTGACTAATTCCTACAAAATCCTTACTACTCGCTTTAAATTGTTTCATAATTTCATAATT
>NW_018401424.1:3151-3448 GCF_002168275.2 Theobroma umbraticum | reverse complement strand
AATGGTTTTATAATCTCATAATTGATTTTAAGTTGAATATTTTTATATTTTTTAGTTAAAACATATTATAATTGAATGTTTACCTCAGAAAACATGAAGAAAAAGCCCTTCATTGAGAAGAAAAGTCTATTTATAGTCACCCATTACTTTAAAAGCTTTTTTACTCGCATTAAATAGTTTTATATTCTCATAATTGATTTTAAGTTTAGTTTTTTTATAATTTTTTGTTAAAACAGATAATAGTTGAATGTCTTCCTCTGAAAACATAAAGAAAAAGTTATTTATTGACTAAAAAAG
>NW_018401424.1:2790-3063 GCF_002168275.2 Theobroma umbraticum | reverse complement strand
CTTTAAATAGTTTTATAATCTCATAATGTATTTTAAGTTGATTTTTTTTACATCTTTGGTTAAAATAGACTATAATTGAATGTCTACCTCGAGAAATATGAACAAAAGGTCATTTATTTCCAAGAAAAGCCCATTTATAGTCAACCATGCCTTTGAAAGCCTCATTGCTCATTTTAAATGATTTTATAATCTGATAACTGATTTCAAGTTAAATTTTTTTATATTTTTTATTGAAACAAACTATTATTAAAGGTTTGCCTTAGGAATTGTGAA
>NW_018401424.1:2693-2780 GCF_002168275.2 Theobroma umbraticum | reverse complement strand
TTCATTTTCAAGAAAATGCATTTACAGTCACTTGTGCATTCGAAAGCCTTATTTAGTACGCTTTAAATGATTTTATAATCTCAAAAT
>NW_018401424.1:2153-2318 GCF_002168275.2 Theobroma umbraticum | reverse complement strand
ATCATCACCCGTGCCTTTGAAAGCCTTATTACACGCTTTAAATGGTTTTATATTCTCAAAATTAATTTTAAGTTGTAGTTTTGTATATTTTTTACTAAAACAAATTATAATTGAATGTCTGTCGCAAGAAACATGAAGAAAAAGCTGTTCATTGGCAAGAAAAGT
>NW_018401424.1:1926-2095 GCF_002168275.2 Theobroma umbraticum | reverse complement strand
GTTGAATATTTTTATATTTTTTAGTTAAAATAGATTATAATTGAATGTCTACCTTAGAAAACGTTAAGAAAAGCCAATCATTGGGAACAAAAATCTATTTATAGTCACCCATTCTTTTAAAAGCTTTATTACTCGCATTAAATAGTTTTATAATCTCATAATTGATTTT
>NW_018401424.1:1484-1626 GCF_002168275.2 Theobroma umbraticum | reverse complement strand
TAAATGCAAGATAAGGAATAATCTAACAAAGCATGAAATGAAAAATAAAATAGGAAAGACAATACACAAAGATTTATAGTAGTTTGGTCAAAGACCTACATCCACTACCTTGATTATTCAACCAAGAATTTTCCAAACCAAA
>NW_018401424.1:1323-1474 GCF_002168275.2 Theobroma umbraticum | reverse complement strand
CGGTGAAATTCTCAAACTTTCACCAAGCTTTTACAATGGCTTTTCACAAGCTCAGCCATAACTTTCAAAAATGGTTTTTCTCAAGATCAACCAAAACTCAAAAACTAACTTTTTTAGGCTTAGTTAGAACCTATGCACTCAATCAAGCTAA
>NW_018401424.1:835-1108 GCF_002168275.2 Theobroma umbraticum | reverse complement strand
TTCAAAACTTGTTCATAGCTGTTGGGAGAGCCTTTTATACTTGAAAAATCAACTCTGATGGCAACTAGACAAATTTTGACCATTAGAAACAGTTTGAGGACAATTCTAGCCGTTAATTTGTCTTTTAGCGTTCAATTCAAATTTTCAGACAGCATGATCTTGGTCAACTAACATTGCCACTTAGTCGATTAAGTCATCTCTGTCTCTGAACCCAATTTTTGGCAGTAGGTTCTTAGTCGGCTAACAAAACTTCTTAGTCGATTAAGTCGTTTC
>NW_018401424.1:207-507 GCF_002168275.2 Theobroma umbraticum | reverse complement strand
AAAATATATAGAGCAAACATTCTCTATCTCTTATTTTTTACGATGATAAAACACTCCTAGATTAATAGTGCAATGTTTATGTTCAATACGAATGCTTCAAATCTTTATGTGTAATGAGTTCCTCCCCCTTAGTCAATGCATCTAGTTTCCTTTACATAATATTCAATAAAATCAAAACTAAGCATCACACATAAAAATTAAACATGAAGACCAATCAAACTTTATCTAACTTAGTCTTCCTTCTTCTTTTTTTTGTTATCATTAAAATTGATATTCAAAACTCCCCCTTAATGAGTGCAT
>NW_018401424.1:0-137 GCF_002168275.2 Theobroma umbraticum | reverse complement strand
AAGTCAAGCTTATAACTATGCAAGAACAAATGTATGGGAGTTAAATCATTTCAAGTGATTGTCAAAGATTAATCAAATAATGCTCAAGCAAATTTGATCATTTTGTCATAATCAAAACTATAATAATTTTAAAGCTA
>NW_018401423.1:739-1367 GCF_002168275.2 Theobroma umbraticum | reverse complement strand
AGTCTATTTACAGCCTCCCATTCCTTCGAAAACCTTATTACTCACTTTAAATGGCTTTATAATCTAATAATTGATTTTCAGTTGAATTTTTTTACATTTTTGATTAAACAGACTATAATTGAATATCTATCTCGAGAAATGTGAAGAAAAGAGCATTCATTGACAAGAAAAGTCCATTTATAGTTACCTATTCCTTCAAAAGCCTAATTACACGCGTTAAATAGTTTTCTAATTTCATAATTGATTTTAAGTTGCATTTCTTTACATTTTTCATTAAAACAGACTATAATTGAATGTCGAACACATGAAACGTGAAGGAAAAAGCATTCATTGGTAAAAAAAGTTCATATATAGCCTCCCAATCCTTCAAAAGGCTTATTAATAGCTTTAAAGGGTTTTATAAGCTAATAATTGATTTTAAGTTGAATTGTTTTATATTTATGATTAAAAAAGACAATAATTGAATGTCTATTTCAAGAAATGTGAAGATAAAAGCATTCATTGGCAAGAAAAATCTATTTATAGCCTCTCATTCCTTCAAAAGCCTTATTATTGCCTTTAAATGGTTTTACATTCTAATAATTGATTTTAAGTTGAATTGTTTTATATTTTTTATTAAAACAGACAA
>NW_018401423.1:0-129 GCF_002168275.2 Theobroma umbraticum | reverse complement strand
TTATGATTAAAACAGACAATAATTGAATGTCCATTTCAAGAAATGTGAAGAAAAAAACATTCATTAGTAAGAAAGGTCTATTTATAGCCTCTCACTCCTTCAAAAGCCTTATTACTCACTTTAAATGGT
>NW_018401422.1:2641-2773 GCF_002168275.2 Theobroma umbraticum | reverse complement strand
ATTTTTTATATTTTTGGTTAAAACAGACTATAATTGAATGTCTATCTTAAAAAATATGAAGAAAAATACATTCATTTATAAGAAAAGTCCATTTATAATCACCCATTCCTAGAAAAGCCTTATTACTCACTT
>NW_018401422.1:2108-2226 GCF_002168275.2 Theobroma umbraticum | reverse complement strand
TGGTTAAAACAGACTATAATTTAATATCTAACTCAAGAAACATTAAGGAAAATGAATTCATTTACAAGAAAAGTCCATTTATAGTCACCCATTCCTAGAAAAGCCTTATTACTCACTT
>NW_018401422.1:1964-2088 GCF_002168275.2 Theobroma umbraticum | reverse complement strand
TAATTGATTTTAAGTTGAATTGTTTTATATTTTTGATTAAAATAGACAATAATTAAGTGTCTGCCTTAGGAAAACGTGTAAAAAAAGCCATTCATTGAGAAGAAAAGTCTATTTATAGTCACCC
>NW_018401422.1:1635-1796 GCF_002168275.2 Theobroma umbraticum | reverse complement strand
TAATTAATTTTAAGTTGAATGTTTTTACATTTTTAGTTAAAACAGATTATAATTCAATGTTTACTTAGAGAAACATGAAAAAAAAAAGCATTCGTCTGCAACAAAGTTCCCTTTATAATCACCCATTTCTTCAAAAGCTTTATTACTCGCTTTAAATTATT
>NW_018401422.1:1495-1605 GCF_002168275.2 Theobroma umbraticum | reverse complement strand
TTTTTTTACATTTTTGGTTAAAACAGACTATAATTGAATGCCTGTCTCAAGAAATGCGTAGAAAAAGTCATTCATTGAGAAGAAAAGTCCATTTATAGTCACTTATTCTT
>NW_018401422.1:1055-1180 GCF_002168275.2 Theobroma umbraticum | reverse complement strand
TGATTTTAAGTTGAATTTTTTTACATTTTTAGATAAAACATACTATAATTGAATACTTACCTTGAGAATCATGAAGAAAATGCATTCATTAGCAAGTAAAGTCAATTTATTGCCACTCATTCCTT
>NW_018401422.1:502-617 GCF_002168275.2 Theobroma umbraticum | reverse complement strand
TAATTGATTTTAAGTTGAATTCTTTTATACTTTTGGTTAAAACAGACTATAATTAAATGTTTACCTAAAGAAATGTGAAGAAAAAGGCAGTCATTGAAAAGAAAAGTCAATTTAT
>NW_018401422.1:134-343 GCF_002168275.2 Theobroma umbraticum | reverse complement strand
AAATAGTTTTATAATCTCATAATTGATTTTAAGTCAATTTTTTTTACATTTTTATATAAAACAGACTACAATTGAATGCTTACATTGAGAAAAATAAAGAAAAATGTATTCATTGGCAGGAAAAGTCCATTTATAGTCACCCATTCCTTCAAAAACCCTATTACTCATTTTAAATTATTTTATAATCTCATAATTAATTTTAAGTTAAA
>NW_018401422.1:0-117 GCF_002168275.2 Theobroma umbraticum | reverse complement strand
CAATATCTACTTAGAGAAACGTGAAGAAAAATGTATTCGTTGGTAAGAAAATTCCCTTTATACTCACCCATTCCTTCAAAAGCCTTATTACACGCTTTAAATTATTTTATAATCTCA
>NW_018401421.1:1117-1236 GCF_002168275.2 Theobroma umbraticum | reverse complement strand
GAGTAATAAGGCTTTTGAAGGAATGGGTGACTATAAAAGGACTTTTCTTGCTAACGAATGCATTTTTCTTCACGTTCCTCTAAGTAGACATTGAATTATAGTCAGTTTTAACAAAAAAT
>NW_018401421.1:1014-1107 GCF_002168275.2 Theobroma umbraticum | reverse complement strand
TTCAACTTAAAATCGATTATGAGATTATAAAATAATTTTAAGCGATTAATAAGGCTTTTGAAAGAATGGGTGACTATAAATGGACTTTTCTTC
>NW_018401421.1:875-1004 GCF_002168275.2 Theobroma umbraticum | reverse complement strand
GCTTTTTCTACATGTTTCTTGAGGTAAGCATTCAATTATAGTCTGTTTAAGTGAAAGATATAAAAACATTTAACCTAAAATCAATTATAAGATTATAAAATAATTTAAAGCGAGTAATAAGGCTTTTGA
>NW_018401421.1:503-638 GCF_002168275.2 Theobroma umbraticum | reverse complement strand
TAAAACCATTTAAAGCAAGTAATAAAGCTTTCGAAGGAATGGGTGGCTATAAATAGACTTTTCTGGCGAATGAATGTCTTTTTCTTCATATTTCTTGAGGTAGACATTCAATTATAGTATGTTTTAACAAAAGAT
>NW_018401421.1:0-135 GCF_002168275.2 Theobroma umbraticum | reverse complement strand
TGTAAAGAAATTCAACTTAAAATTAATTATGGGTTTATAAAACAATTTAAAACGAGTAATAAGGCTTTTGAAAGAATAGGCGACTGTAAATGAACTTTTCTTGCCAATGAATGCTTTTTTCTTTACGTTTCTCAA
>NW_018401420.1:2646-2745 GCF_002168275.2 Theobroma umbraticum | reverse complement strand
CATGAAGAAACAAGCATTCATTGATAAGAAAAATCCATTTAGAGTCATCCATTCCTTCAAAAAGCTTATTACTAGTTTTAAATAGTTTTATAATCTCAT
>NW_018401420.1:2542-2636 GCF_002168275.2 Theobroma umbraticum | reverse complement strand
AAGTTGAATGTTTTTACATTTTTGATTAAAACATACTCTAATTGAATGTCTACCTTGAGAATCGTGAAAAAACAAGCATTCATTGACAAGAAAA
>NW_018401420.1:2447-2532 GCF_002168275.2 Theobroma umbraticum | reverse complement strand
AGTCACCTATTCCTTTAAAAGGCTTATTACTTGTTTTAAATAGTTTTATAATCTCATAATCGATTTTAAGTTGAATTTATTTACA
>NW_018401420.1:2325-2437 GCF_002168275.2 Theobroma umbraticum | reverse complement strand
AAACATACTATAATTAAATGTCTATCTCGAGGAATGTGAAGAACAAGCATTCATTGATAGGAAAAGTCAATTTAGAGTCACCCATTATTTCAAAAGGCTTATTACTCGCTTT
>NW_018401420.1:2139-2315 GCF_002168275.2 Theobroma umbraticum | reverse complement strand
ATAATCTCATAATTGATTTTAAGTTGAATTTTTTTATATTTTTTATTCAAACATACTATAATTAAATATCTACCTCAAGAAACGTGAAGAAACAAGCATTCATTATCAGGAAAAGTCCATTTAGAGTCACCTATTCCTTCAAAATGCTTCTTACTCGCTTTAAATAGTTTTATAAT
>NW_018401420.1:2032-2129 GCF_002168275.2 Theobroma umbraticum | reverse complement strand
ATTTTAAGTTGAATTTTTTTACATTTTTTAGTAAAACAGACTGTAATTGAATGTCTACCTCAGGAAACGTGAAGAAACAAGCATTCATTGACAAGAA
>NW_018401420.1:1411-1527 GCF_002168275.2 Theobroma umbraticum | reverse complement strand
CTATAATTGAATGTCTACCTCAAGAAACGTGAAGAAACAAGCATTCATTGATAAAAAAAGTTCATTTAGAGTCACTCATTCCTTTAAAAAGCTTATTACTCGCTTTAAATGGTTTT
>NW_018401420.1:1131-1281 GCF_002168275.2 Theobroma umbraticum | reverse complement strand
TTTACATTTTTGATTAAAACAGACTATAATTGAATATCTACCTTGAGAAACATGGAGAACCAAGCGTTCATTGACAAGAAAAGTCCATTTAGAGTTACCAATTCCTTCAAAAAGCTTGTTACTCGCTTTAAATGGTTTTATAATCTCATA
>NW_018401420.1:524-687 GCF_002168275.2 Theobroma umbraticum | reverse complement strand
CTTATTACTCGCTTTAAATAATTTTATAATCTCATAATTGAATTTAAGTTGAAATTTTTTACATTTTTGTTTAAAACATACTATAATTGAATGTCTACCTCGAGCAATGTGAAGAAACAAGCATTCATTGATAAGAAAAGTCAATTTAGAGTCACTCATTCCT
>NW_018401420.1:0-145 GCF_002168275.2 Theobroma umbraticum | reverse complement strand
TTTTTTATTAAAACAGACTGTAATTGAATGTCTACCTTAGGAAACATGAAGAAAGAAGCATTCATTGACAAGAAAAGTCCATTTAGAGTCTCTCATTCCTTTAAAAAGCTTATTACTCGCTTTAAATGGTTTTATAATCTCATAA
>NW_018401419.1:2959-3075 GCF_002168275.2 Theobroma umbraticum | reverse complement strand
TTTAAAGCTCAAGTGAGAAAAGATAATTATAAAGCTTGATGCTAATTTTAAAGCAAGACACTGATTGAGAAAACTTAAGGCTTAATACCAATTATGCATTTCAACATTCAAGTTTA
>NW_018401419.1:2826-2949 GCF_002168275.2 Theobroma umbraticum | reverse complement strand
AATATAAGGCACAATATCTATTTTAGTGTTTAAAAAGATGTTATCAGTAATGAAGAACACTAAATGTTGAATTCTCACCAATCTTTCTTGTTGGAAATCTTAATTCTTTATGATATCAATGAC
>NW_018401419.1:2711-2816 GCF_002168275.2 Theobroma umbraticum | reverse complement strand
TCCCCCTTAAGAAATCATAAACTCAACAAATATTGTTAGAGATCCTTAATAGATCAAACATTATGAGAGAAATCATGAGCCTAGAATAAATGAGCACCCAAATGG
>NW_018401419.1:2599-2701 GCF_002168275.2 Theobroma umbraticum | reverse complement strand
TATTTTCGTAATACTCAAGTATTCATGGAACCAAAAAAAAAATTAGCGTTTGAATAGATGTTCAACATATGCATCAAATACTCACATTTCAAGAAATATTTG
>NW_018401419.1:2123-2241 GCF_002168275.2 Theobroma umbraticum | reverse complement strand
ATTTTTCAAATTATGTATAAAAATTGTCAATTCAAGGAGAATTTTCACAGAACGCATATCATTTTTAATGAAGCATGACTAAAGCATTTTGCATTTATTTTAATCATGTATGAGAGTT
>NW_018401419.1:1821-2047 GCF_002168275.2 Theobroma umbraticum | reverse complement strand
AATCATGATTCCAATTTTGTTCATCAAAATGTAAGCATGAGTTCAATATAGACAAATACCCATTCAAAAAAAAAATGCAACCATTGAAGTTCAAGGTACATGTATTTTCTCAACAATTCATGATTCATGAATGATATCAATTGTTATAGAATATTGAAAGTAAAGCACTCAACTCATAAATATATCCAAAGTGAACATTCAGTCATCAATGAATACCAATTATTAA
>NW_018401419.1:1734-1811 GCF_002168275.2 Theobroma umbraticum | reverse complement strand
AGAGATATTTAATTAAAGCACATTAATCATTCATTGCTAACTAAAGCTATAGGCCATATTTTATTTGACATGTCAAA
>NW_018401419.1:1632-1724 GCF_002168275.2 Theobroma umbraticum | reverse complement strand
TGACCTATAAGCTAAAGTTGGATGCATACAAAATCTTTAGATCATGTAAAAGTTAAGGTTCAATAAAGACATAGTTAACATTTAAATGCATA
>NW_018401419.1:1503-1622 GCF_002168275.2 Theobroma umbraticum | reverse complement strand
ATTTCAGCTATGTCAACTCACAATATATACCATGATCAAACTTGACAATTACATTCATGTTCAAATACATAGCTTAAGTCAAGTTATAGACTTCAAACCTTAAGGTCAAGCACAAAGAA
>NW_018401419.1:1387-1493 GCF_002168275.2 Theobroma umbraticum | reverse complement strand
AGCATGTGTGTTGACCAATATAGTAGATGAACCAAGAATATTTTCATTAGGGTGAATGAGTTCATCCTAATTGAATAAGTATGCATAATCAAGAAATCAATTTTGA
>NW_018401419.1:1265-1366 GCF_002168275.2 Theobroma umbraticum | reverse complement strand
GTAAAATATATTTCAAGAATTGTTCCTAGATTAGCATTTGAACATTCAATTTCCGCGAGAAGATATTTTCTATATATGCACATGAAAATCCAATTGGATTA
>NW_018401419.1:1129-1255 GCF_002168275.2 Theobroma umbraticum | reverse complement strand
GCATTGATGAACAATTTCTCATATTTCTATTTTGTTATTGTAAATATATGAGAATTTATGGAATCAATATGGCTGTCATGCTTGGGAATAGATAGATTTAAGCAATCAAGAAAGTTTTCCCATTTT
>NW_018401419.1:865-980 GCF_002168275.2 Theobroma umbraticum | reverse complement strand
ACCTTTTATCATTCCAGCAGCATTTGCATTTTGTTCTACAATAGTCGACTAGTCTTAGGAGAAATTATGCTTGATCCCTGCATATTGAAAAACCAGAAAAGGTGCAAAACATGCA
>NW_018401419.1:548-676 GCF_002168275.2 Theobroma umbraticum | reverse complement strand
TGACTTATAACATGTGCAGCAAAGCATTTAAACAATGTTTAAGCATAATATGCAGCAAATTTAGCATTTTCTATAATTTTTCAACATATGAACAAAAATGCCCTTGAGGTCATTCAAGCATTCATTTG
>NW_018401419.1:351-489 GCF_002168275.2 Theobroma umbraticum | reverse complement strand
AGCCTCAAGCATTACAAGAAGATTTGTTCCTTTGCTTTGAAAAATGCCATCAATTACCAAAATTTTGATACTCAAAATAATGCCTAAGAAATCCTTTTCAATAAATTTCACCAATCATGAGAGAAATACAAAGCAAAA
>NW_018401419.1:133-237 GCF_002168275.2 Theobroma umbraticum | reverse complement strand
TAGACTTGCTTTGTGAAAAATCATGAGCTCGACATCACTTAATTTTGTTTCATTGTGTTCTAAATGATTTATGAAATATGTAATGGGCATAATGAATCATGTTT
>NW_018401419.1:0-123 GCF_002168275.2 Theobroma umbraticum | reverse complement strand
AGGGTCATTTGCAAATATCTCACAATCATATGCCAAAAATGCCCTTACGACCATTCAAGTTTTCAAGTGAGCATGCACAACCAATAAGAACAAGTCATAAGTATTTTCATTATGAAACAAACT
>NW_018401418.1:2007-2129 GCF_002168275.2 Theobroma umbraticum | reverse complement strand
GTGACTATAAATGGACTTTTCTTACCAGTGAATGCTTTTTTCTTTATATTTCTTGAGGTAAACATTCCATTATAGTCTGTTTTAACTAAAAATCTAAAAAAATTCAACTTAAAACCAATTAT
>NW_018401418.1:1673-1793 GCF_002168275.2 Theobroma umbraticum | reverse complement strand
AATGCTTTTTCCTTTATATTTCTTGAGGTAAACATTCAATTATAGTCTGTTTTAGCTAAAAATCTAAAAAAAATTCAACTTAAAACCAATTATGAGATTATAAAACTATTTAAAGCCAAT
>NW_018401418.1:1319-1546 GCF_002168275.2 Theobroma umbraticum | reverse complement strand
CAATTCAACTTCAAATCAATTATTAGATTACAAAACCATTTAAAGCGAGTAATATAGCTTTTGAAGGAACGGGTGACTATAAATGCACTTTTCTTGCCAATGAATGCTATTTTCTTTATGTTTCTTGGGGTTAAGATTCAATTATAGTCTGTTTTAATAAAAAATCTAAAAACATTCAACTTAAAACAAATTATGAGATTATAAAACTATTTAAACCCAGTAGTAAG
>NW_018401418.1:1161-1283 GCF_002168275.2 Theobroma umbraticum | reverse complement strand
TTTGCCAATGAAAGCCTTTTTCTTCACGTTTCTCGAGATAAACATTCAATTATAGTCTACTTTAACCAAAAATGTAAAACAATTCAACTTCAAATTAATTATGAGATTATAAAGCAATTTAA
>NW_018401418.1:995-1151 GCF_002168275.2 Theobroma umbraticum | reverse complement strand
AAGGCTTTCGAAGGAATGGGTGATTATAAATAGACTTTTCTTCCCAATGAATACCTTTTTCTACACGTTTCTCGAAGTGAACATTAATTATAGTCTATTTTAATGAAAAATATAAAATAATTCAACTTAAAATCAATTATGAGATTATAGAATCAT
>NW_018401418.1:482-708 GCF_002168275.2 Theobroma umbraticum | reverse complement strand
AGATTATAAAACAATTTAAAACAAGTAATAAGGCTTTTGAAGGAATAAGAGACTGTAAATTGACTTTTCTTTCAAATGAATGCCTTTTTCTTCACTTTTCACAAGGTAGATGTTCAATTACAATCTCTTGAAACTAAAAATGTGAAAAAATTCAACTTAAAATTAAAAATGAGATTACAAAACAATTTAAAGCGAGTAATAAGGCTTTTGAAGGAATAAGAGACTA
>NW_018401418.1:279-472 GCF_002168275.2 Theobroma umbraticum | reverse complement strand
TTTCTTGCCAATGAATGCTTGTTTATTCATGTTTCTTGAGGTAAACATTCATTCATTGTCTGTTTTAACCAAAAAAGTGAAAAAATTCAACTCAAAATCAATTATTAAATTATAAAATAATTTAAAGCGAGTAATAAGGCTTTTTAAGAAATGAGTGACTATAAATAGACTTTTCTTGTCAATGAATGCTTGT
>NW_018401418.1:176-269 GCF_002168275.2 Theobroma umbraticum | reverse complement strand
TTCTCAAGCTAGACATTCAATTATAGTGTGTTTTAGACAAAAATATAAAAACATTCAACTTGAAATCAATTATGAGATTACAAAATCATTTAA
>NW_018401418.1:0-166 GCF_002168275.2 Theobroma umbraticum | reverse complement strand
AAGGCTTTTGAAGAAATGGGTGACTATAAACGGACTTTTCTTTTCAATGAATGTCTTTTTCTTTTTGTTTTTCGAGATAAAGATTCAATTATAATCTGTTTTAATCAACAATATGAAAAAAAATCAACTTAAAATCAATTATGAGATTATAAAACCATTTAAAGTG
>NW_018401417.1:1923-2086 GCF_002168275.2 Theobroma umbraticum | reverse complement strand
TTTATAATCTCGTAATTGATTTTAAGTTGAATTATTTTACATTTTTTTAAAAATAGACTATAAGTGATTGTTTACCTTATGAAACGTGCAGAAAAAGCCATTCATTTGAAAGAAAAATTCATTTTTAGTCACCCATTCTTTCGAAAGCCTTATTACTCGGTTT
>NW_018401417.1:1710-1830 GCF_002168275.2 Theobroma umbraticum | reverse complement strand
TTAAAACAGACAATAATTGAATGTCTATCTCGAGAAACGTGTAGAAAAAGCCATTGATTTTAAGTAAAAAAAGTCCATTTAGAGTCACTGATTCCTTCAAAAGGCTTATTACTCGCTTTA
>NW_018401417.1:1070-1187 GCF_002168275.2 Theobroma umbraticum | reverse complement strand
GAAGAAAAGTCTATTTATAGTCACCCATTTCTTCAAAAGGCTTATTACTCGCTTGAAATAGTCTTATAATCTCATAATTGATTTTAAGTTGAATTTTTTTACATTTTTAATTAAAAC
>NW_018401417.1:416-527 GCF_002168275.2 Theobroma umbraticum | reverse complement strand
AATGGTTTTATAATCTCATAATTAATTTTAAGTTGAATTTTTTTACATTTTTTACTAAAACATTGTATAATTGAATGTTTACCTCTAGAAACGTGAAGAAATAAGTATTCT
>NW_018401417.1:0-131 GCF_002168275.2 Theobroma umbraticum | reverse complement strand
TATTACTCGCTTTAAATGATTTTATAATCTCATAATTGATTTTACGTTGAATTTTTTTATATTTTTCTTTAAAGCAGACCATAGTTGAAAGCCTGCCTCACAAAAGGTATAGAAAAAGCCATTCATTTAGA
>NW_018401416.1:140-1422 GCF_002168275.2 Theobroma umbraticum | reverse complement strand
CCTTCAAAAGCCTTTTCACTCACTTTAAATGGTTTTCTAATCTCAAAATTGATTCAAATTTGAATTCTTTGTACATTTTTTGTTAAAACAGATGATCAATGAATGTCAACCTCAAGAAACATGAAGAAAAAGACATACATTGGCAAGAAAAATCTGTTCGTAGTCACCCATTCCTTCAAAAGCATCATTACTCGTTTTAAATGATCTTATAATGCCGTAATTGATTTTTAGTTGCAATTTTTTACATTTTTGGTTAAAACAGACTATAATTGAATGTCAATCTCGAGAAACGTAAAGAAAAAGGTATTTGTTGGCAAGAAAAGTCCATTTATAGTCACCCATTCCTTCAAACGCCTTAATACTTACTTTAAATGGTTTTACAATCTCAAAATTTATTGAAATTTGAATTCTTTGTAAATTTTTAGTTAAAACAGATTATAATTGAATGACAACCTCAAGAAACGTGAAAAAAAAGGTAAATATTAGCAAGAAAAATCCGTTTATAGTCACCCATTCCTTCAAAAGCCTCACTACTCGCTTTAAATGGTTTTATAATGCCATAATTGATTTTTAGTTGAAGTTTTTTACATTTTTGGTTAAAATAGACTATAATTGAATGTTAATCTTGAGAAACATAAAGAAAAAGGCATTTGTTGGTAAGAAAAGTCCATTTATAGTCACCAATTCCTTCAAAAGCTTTTTTACTCACTTTAAATGGTTTTATAATCTCAAATGTGATTTAAATTTGAATTCTTTGTACATTTTTTGTCAAAACAGATTATTGTTGAATGTCAACATCAAAAAACGTAAAGAAAAAGACAAACATTGGCAAGAAAAATCCGTTTATAGTCACCCATTCCTTCAAAAGCCTCATTACTCATTTTAAATGGTTTTATAATAACATAATTGATTTTTAGTTGCAGTTTTTTACATTTTTAGTTAAAACAGACTATAATTAATTTTCAATCTCGAGAAACATAAAGAAAAAGGTATTTGTTGGCAAGAAAAGTCCATTCATAGTCACCCATTCCTTCAAAAGCCTTAATACTTACTTTAAATGATTTTGTAATCTCAAAATTTATTGAAATTTGAATTCTTTGTACATTTTTGGTTAAAAAGATTATAATTGACTGTCAACGTCAAGAAACTTGAAGGAAACGGCATTCATTGGCAAGAAAAGTCCATTAATAGTCACCCATTCCTTCAAAAGCCTTATTACTCACTTTAAATCTTTTATTTTCTCAAAATTGATTTAAATTTGAATTCTTTGTACATTTTTGAT
>NW_018401416.1:0-130 GCF_002168275.2 Theobroma umbraticum | reverse complement strand
TATAATTTAATGTCAACCTCAAGAAACATGAAGAAAAAGGCAAACATTGGTAAGAAAAATCCGTTTATAGTCACCCATTCCTTCAAAAGCCTCATTACTCGCTTTGAATGGTTTTATAACGCCATAATTA
>NW_018401415.1:1056-1168 GCF_002168275.2 Theobroma umbraticum | reverse complement strand
AAACCGACGTTGGATTTTGGGCAAAAGGAGTGAAAAGAGGTTTTTAAGGGAAAGGGAGATTTTTAGAGAAAGAAATCGTAAAGGAAAAATAAAAGGAAAAGAAGGTTGAACT
>NW_018401415.1:0-138 GCF_002168275.2 Theobroma umbraticum | reverse complement strand
TCTAGGTGAGAAAATCTTCCAAAATTTTGCCAAGGGTATTGAAAAATATTAGAAAGTTTCCAACACAAGGATTTGCATGATAATAATAATAATAATAACAAAATAATAAAAATAATAAAAGTGAAATAAAAGAACTTG
>NW_018401414.1:1472-1595 GCF_002168275.2 Theobroma umbraticum | reverse complement strand
AGGAATGGGAGGCTATAAATGGACTTTTCTTATCAATGAATGCTTTTTTCTTCCTGTTTGTCAAGGCAAACGTTCAATTATAGTCTGTTTTAATGAAAAATATAAAAAATTTTAACTTAAAAT
>NW_018401414.1:900-1066 GCF_002168275.2 Theobroma umbraticum | reverse complement strand
GAGTAATAAGGCTTTTGAAGGAGTGAGAGGCTATAAATAGACTTTTCTTGCCAACAAATGTTTTTTCTTCATATTTCTGGAAATAGACATTCAATTATTGTCTGTTTTAATAAAAAAATATAAAAATTCAACTTAAAATCAATTATTAGATTATAAAACCATTTAA
>NW_018401414.1:417-575 GCF_002168275.2 Theobroma umbraticum | reverse complement strand
TGCTTTTTTCTTCATGCTTCTCAAGGCAAACATTTAATTATAGTCTATTTTAATTAAAAATATAAAAATATTAAAGTTAAAATCAATTATAAGATTATAAAACTATTTAGAATGAGTAAAAAGGCTGTTGAAGGAATGGGAGACTATAAATGGACTTT
>NW_018401414.1:111-211 GCF_002168275.2 Theobroma umbraticum | reverse complement strand
GGAGGCTATAAATAGACTTTTCTTATCAATGAATATTTTTTTCTTCATGTTTGTTGAGGTAGACGTTCAATTATAGTCTGTTTTAATGAAAAATGTAAAA
>NW_018401414.1:0-101 GCF_002168275.2 Theobroma umbraticum | reverse complement strand
TAAAATCAATTATTAGATTATAAAACTATTTAAAAAGAGTAATAAGACTTTTGAAGGAATGGGTGACTATAAATAAACTTTTCTTGCTAATGAATGTGTTT
>NW_018401413.1:2010-2192 GCF_002168275.2 Theobroma umbraticum | reverse complement strand
ATCTCAAGATTGATTTTAAGTTCAAATTGTTTTACATTTTTTATTAAACCATATTATAATTGAATGTCTAGCTCGAAAAATGTGAAGAAAAAGGCATTCATTGGCAAGAAAAGTCCATTTATAGTCACCCTTTCTTTTAAAAGCCTTATTATTCACTTTAAATAGTTTTGTAATCTCAAAAT
>NW_018401413.1:1661-1847 GCF_002168275.2 Theobroma umbraticum | reverse complement strand
AGTTGAATTTTTTTACATTTTTGGTTAAAACAAACTGTAATTGAATGTCTACCTTGAGAAATGTGAAGAAAAGAGAATCCATTGTCAAGAAAAGTCCATTTACAGTCACTCGTATCTTCAAAAGCCTTATTACTTGCTTGAAATGGTTTTGTAATGCCATAATTGATTTTACGATTGAATTTTTTC
>NW_018401413.1:1341-1517 GCF_002168275.2 Theobroma umbraticum | reverse complement strand
GAGAGATTTGAAGAAAAAAGAATTCATTGACAAGAGAAGCCAATTTTTAGTCACCCATACCTTTAAAAGCCTTATCACTTGCTTTAAATGGTTTTGTTGCGATAATCGGTTTTAAGATTGAATTTTTTTTACATTTTAGGTTAAAACAGACTATAATTGAATGTCCACCTTGAGAA
>NW_018401413.1:669-853 GCF_002168275.2 Theobroma umbraticum | reverse complement strand
TTGTTACTCACTTTAAATGGTTTTGTAATCTCAAAATTGATTTAAATTTAAATTGTTCTATCATTTTTATTTAAAATAGACTAGAATTGAATATTTTCTTGGAGAAACGTGTAGAGAAAAGCATTCATTCGTAGGAAAAGTCCATTTATAGTCACTCATATCTTCAAAAGCCTCATTACTCGCT
>NW_018401413.1:314-659 GCF_002168275.2 Theobroma umbraticum | reverse complement strand
TTATGATGCCATAATTGATTTTAAGTTAAATTTTTACATATTTTTGGTTAAAACAGACTATAATTGAATGTCTCCCTTGAGAAATGTGAAGAAAAAAGAATTCATTGACAAGAAAAGTCCATTTATAGTCACCCGTACCTTAAAAAGCCTTATTACTTGCTTAAAATATTTTTTTAATGCCATAATTGATTTTACGATTGAATATTTTCACGTTTTTAGTTAAAACAGATTATAATTCAATGTTTCCCTTAAGAAACATAAAAAAATGCATTCATTGGCAAAAAAAATTCATTTCTAGTAACCCTTTCCTTTAAAAGCCTTATTACAAACTTTAAATGGTTTTAT
>NW_018401413.1:0-304 GCF_002168275.2 Theobroma umbraticum | reverse complement strand
TTGATTTAAATTTGAATTCCTTGTACATTTTTGATTAAAATAGATTATAATTGAATGTCTACCTTGAGAGACATGAAGAAAAAAGAATTCATTGGCAAGAAACGTCAATTTATAGTCACCCATACCTTCAAAAGCCTTATCACTTGCTTTATATGGTTTTGTAATGCCATAATTGATTTTAAGATTATATTTTTTTTACATTTCAGGTTAAAATAGACTATAATTGAATGTCCACCTTGAGAACCATAATGAAAAAGACATTCATTGGCAAGAAAAGTTCATTTATAGTCACCCATTCCTTTAA
>NW_018401412.1:1219-1365 GCF_002168275.2 Theobroma umbraticum | reverse complement strand
CTATTTTTAGTCACCCATTCTTTCGAAAGCCTTATTACGCGGTTTAAATGATTTAATAATCTCATAATTGATTTTAAGTTGAATTTTTTTAAATTTTTCTTTAAAACAGTCAATAATCGAATGTCTATCTCGAGAAAAGTATAGAA
>NW_018401412.1:961-1093 GCF_002168275.2 Theobroma umbraticum | reverse complement strand
TTTAAGTTGAATTTTTTTACATTTTTGATTAAAACATACTATAATTCTATGCTTACCTCGAGAAACGTGCAAAAAATGCCATTCATTGAGAAGAAAAGTCCATTTACAATCACCCATTCCTTCAAAAGACTT
>NW_018401412.1:490-629 GCF_002168275.2 Theobroma umbraticum | reverse complement strand
GGGAAACGTATAGAAAAAGCCATTCATTGAGAAGAAAAGTTCATTTATAGTCACATATTCCTTTAAAAGCCTTATTACATGCTTTGAATGGTTTTATAATCTCATAATAGATTTTAAGTTGAATTTTTTTACTTTTTTT
>NW_018401412.1:0-134 GCF_002168275.2 Theobroma umbraticum | reverse complement strand
TTTTATAATCTCATAATTGATTTTAAGTTGAATTGTTTTATATTTTTTTTAAAATAGATGATAATTGAATATTTGCATCAAGAAACGTGCAAAAAAAGCCATTCATTGAGAAGAAATGTCCATTTATAGTCACT
>NW_018401411.1:0-2405 GCF_002168275.2 Theobroma umbraticum | reverse complement strand
TCGAATATTTTATTACATGAGAATTTATGTTACTTTACTTATGTTTCGATAATTACTTTTTTCTTTTGTCTATGTACTTAAAAATTATTGGAGTTCAAAATGTTTCAAAAGGAAATAATTTCTATTGTTGGAAAGTTTGAGTTGGATGTTTATTAGATGAGGCAAAGCTTGATTAAAGTGTTTGAAGACTTGGATGTGCTTAGTTATTGAAAGGACAATACTAAGCGCTTTCCTAATCTTTCTATTATGGTTATTTCGAAACAAGATTCAAATATTTTGCTTGAGGAGGAGGATTGAGCAGGATATAAATGAGTCTTAAAGTTTCTATTTATTTAATTATGTACTTATGTTGATGGAATTGCAGTTTATGTTACTGATTGAAACTTTATTTATATTTTGTGTAATTTATTTATTTTAACATGTTTTGATTATTTAATTTATGAATTAAATTATGAAATAATTTTATTGATAGGAAATTTGTTAGGTAAATTTGTAAAAATAATTTTTTTTTTTTAAAAAAAAGGTTAGCTGGTCTAGTCCAACCCATGAGCTGGCAAAGAATGGACTGAATTGAGATTTTGATAGCTCATTTAAAAAATAAGTTGACCCAACCCAGCCCATATTTTACAAACCTACAATAAGCTGAGCCGGGCTGAACCTGACCAGCCCATATTGTCAGGTCTAATTGGGAGGGTGTGAGTTTGGTGATTCGTCGCCTTCACGATTGCGTATCCCAGTTGCCACTTTCTGTCTCCTTCCTCGGCTTCTAGGGCCTTCTTTTATTTCTTTTGGGTTTCTAACAGTTTGCCTAGTGGTGATGTTTTGCATGCTCTTTTCCATGCTTCTTTAGGGCGGACCATGGTTCTTCCTCTCGCTTTGCCTCTTGCTCAGGTATGACTTGTTCCGGAAAAAAAAAAGAAGAAAAAGAAAAAATGAGAGAAAATGAAAAGTAAAAAAAAAAAGGAAAAAAGAAGAAAGAAAGTAAAAAAATAATAAAAAAACATAAAAACGGAAAAAGGAATAATCTAGGGAGACATTTGCTGTAGGGCCTGTTCCTGCTTTGTGGCTTTCTTTCTGTGAAAGGTGCTTGTAAGGGTAGTGGGGTGTCCCCTTGATTGATTGCTTTAATGATTCTTCGCCCTGAAATAGATGATATTCAAAAACTTTTTGCACTGCGTTTTCTTCGGGATTGGATTTTGCCTTGTCCCTTGAGCGAAGGCTGACAAAAGTGTTTGAATATCATCTATTTCACTGAAATCTCCAATCTTCTTCGCTAGTAGAGAATAGGCTGGCATCTCATCACATAGCCTCTAGGTTTAACTTATCTAATTTATAAATATTAAGTTTTTGGTAATTTTGGTCTTAATTATGGGTTTATAATTTTTAATTTAAAGCTTAAGCTTAAATCCAATGGTTGGTCTCTCTCTGTCTCATTTCTATTCTTTATTTACCCTTTTTAGGTTATTCTCAAAGTAGGTCTTTTCTTTTCATTTTTTATTTTTCAAATTTGCTAATAATTTTATTTTTTGAAATTAAAAAATAAAAACTGTAAAGAAAAAATGTTCAATATATATTTGTATTAAACATTAAGATTTGATTTTTCTTTGTTCTTGTTTTAAGTCAAATACGAAAGGGGTGAGGATGAAGATTGGAAGGAAGATTTCTTTATTTGAAAATAGTGAAGTGTTCAAATTAAAATCAACCCTAATTATAACGGGAATATATTGAATTTGAAACCAACCAATTAGCAGCTCGCCTAGCTAGTCACAAAATCTGTTCTGAGTCTCCTTTTAGCTTGATTGCCATTGATAGCTGGTTATAGGGAAAAAAAATGTTTGAAACTTACCACACCACACGTTTAATTTACGAAATGGAATAAAAGAGAATTGACTTTAACCTTTGTTGAACTTTGATAAGGCATTTTTATAACTTCATGTTTATGAATTCAACATTAGGGCACTTCCAATCAAGACAGGGTTAATGTTTTTTTTTTGTCAGCGATTCGTACATGCGCATGTAATAAAAATGAGATAAGATTAACTCTTAATTTAATTTGACATTTTAGATAGGTTGGAGTCGTAATGGTTTTGCCTATGCAAAACAAAACAAAACAAAAGGCATTAGATTCTCCTAACATTGGCTTGTGTCACCATGTGATGGTGGAAATGATTTCTTGACTTTTATGACCATGCCCTTAACCGTTAAGCTATAATTATCAATCTACTTGCTATGCTTTGTTTTGTTACCTTGTTGGCTTCTTAAGTTTGTTAGAATTATCTTATCATCTTTTTCTTTTTATCAATATGGACCATACCTTACATGATTGGTTCCTAGTTCCATACTTTATTATAATTATATAATTATAGTGCTCCCTACTAATCATGATTCAATTGTGCCAAGCATGT
>NW_018401410.1:2242-2425 GCF_002168275.2 Theobroma umbraticum | reverse complement strand
ATGAGGTTATAAAATCATTTAAAGCGAGTAATAAGACTTTTGAAGGCATCAGTGACAATAAATAGACTTTTCTTACTAATGGATATCATTTTCTTCATGTTTCTCAAGGTAAACATATAATTATAATATGTTTTAATAATAAATATAAAAAGTTCAACTTAAAAGTAATTATGAGATTAAAAA
>NW_018401410.1:2040-2232 GCF_002168275.2 Theobroma umbraticum | reverse complement strand
GCGAGTAATAAGGCTTTCGAAGGCATGGGTGACAATAAATGGACTCTCTTACCAATGGATATCTTTATCTTTACATTTCTCTAGGTAGACATTAAATTATAATCTCTTTTAATAACAAATATAAAAAACTTCAACTTAAAACTAATTATGAGATTAGAAAAGCATTTAAAGCGAGTAATAAGGCTTTCGAAG
>NW_018401410.1:1917-2030 GCF_002168275.2 Theobroma umbraticum | reverse complement strand
CTATAAATGGACTTTTCTTGTCAATGGATATCTATTTCTCAATATTTCTTGAGACAGACATTCAATTATATTCTATTTTAATAAAATATAAAAAAAATTCAAATCAAAATCAA
>NW_018401410.1:1813-1907 GCF_002168275.2 Theobroma umbraticum | reverse complement strand
ATAAAATCATTTAAACCGAGTAATAAGGTTTTTGAAGGTATGAGTGATTATAAATGGAGTTCTCTTGCAATTGGATATCATTCTCTTTACATTT
>NW_018401410.1:1584-1803 GCF_002168275.2 Theobroma umbraticum | reverse complement strand
ACATTCAATTATAATATGTTTTAGTAAAAATATAAAAAATTTCAACTTAAAACTAAGTATGAGATTAAAAAAGTATTTAAAGAGAGTAATAAGGCTTTCGAAGGCATGCGTGATTATAAATAGACTTTTCTTGCCAATGGATATCTTTTTCTTAATGTTTCTCGAGGCAGATATTCAATTATAATCTATTTTAATAAAAATATAAAAAAAATTTAAATT
>NW_018401410.1:1295-1574 GCF_002168275.2 Theobroma umbraticum | reverse complement strand
ATGAGGTTATAAAATCATTAAAAGCGAGTGATGAGACTTTTGAAGGCTTGAGTGACTACAAATGGACTTTTCTTGCTAATGGATATCTTTTTGTTCTGGTTTCTTGAGGCAAATGTTCAATTATAATCTATTTTTATAAAAATTGTAAAACAATTCAACTTAAAACAATTTATGAGGTTATACAATCATTTAAAACGAGTAATAAGGCTTTTGAAGGCATGGTTGACAATAAATGGACTTTTTTTACTAATGGATATCTTTTTCTTCACACTTCCCAAA
>NW_018401410.1:750-1177 GCF_002168275.2 Theobroma umbraticum | reverse complement strand
CTATAAATGGACTTTTCTTACCAATGGATATCTTTTTCTTTATGTTTCTGAAGGCAGACATTCAATTATAATCTTTTTTAATAAAAAATATAAAGAAATTCACATTAAAATCAATTATGAGATTATAAAATCATTTAATGTGAGTAATAAGGTTCTCGAAGGTATGGGTGACTATAAATAGACTTATATTGCCAGTGGATATCATTTTCTTTACCTTTTTTGAGGTAGACATTTAATCATAATCTGTTTTAAGAAAAAATGCAAAAAAGTTCAACTTAAAACCAATTATTAGATTAAAAAACTATTTAAAGCGAGCAATAAGGCTTTCGAAAGTATGGGTGACTACAAATGGACCTGTTTTGCCCATGGATATATTTTTCTTTACGTTTCTTGAGGTAGACATTCAATTATAATATGTTTTAATAAA
>NW_018401410.1:426-664 GCF_002168275.2 Theobroma umbraticum | reverse complement strand
ATAAATGGACTTTTCTTACTAATGAATATCTTTTTCTTCACATTTCTCAAAGTAGACATTGAATTATAATATGTTTTAATAAAAATTGAGAAAAATATAAACTTAAAAGCAATTATGAGATTAGAAAACTATTTAAAGCGAGTAATTAGGCTTTCTTAGGTATGAGTGAGTATAAAGAGACTTTTCTTGCCAATAGATATCTTTCTCTTCACGTTTCTCAAGGTAGACATTTAATTAT
>NW_018401410.1:331-416 GCF_002168275.2 Theobroma umbraticum | reverse complement strand
AATAAAAAATATAAAAAAATTCAACTTAAAATCAATTATGATTATAAAATCATTTAAAATGAGTAATAAGGCTTTCAAGTGCATG
>NW_018401410.1:100-321 GCF_002168275.2 Theobroma umbraticum | reverse complement strand
AATGGACCTTTCTTGCCAATGAATGACTTTTCTTCATGTTTGTCAAGACAAACATTCAATTATTTTCTATTTTACCCAAAAATGTAAAAAACTTTAAGTTAAAATCATTTATGAAATTATAAAACAATTTAAAGCGAGTAAAAAGGCTTTTAAAGGCATGAGCAATTATAAGTAGACTTTTCCTGCTAATGAATATCTTTTTCTTCATATTTCCTGAGGAA
>NW_018401410.1:0-90 GCF_002168275.2 Theobroma umbraticum | reverse complement strand
TTTAATCTGTTTTAATAAAAAATATAAAAAAATTTCACTTAAAGTCAATTATGAGATTATAAAAACATTTAAAGCGAGTAATAAGGCTTT
>NW_018401409.1:1156-1244 GCF_002168275.2 Theobroma umbraticum | reverse complement strand
TTTAAGTTGCATTTTTTTTCATTTTTCATCAAAACATATCACTGTTTGATGTTCGGATGGGAACCGTAAAGCGAAAGCCAACCATTGA
>NW_018401409.1:950-1146 GCF_002168275.2 Theobroma umbraticum | reverse complement strand
TCATTTATATTCACTTATACCTTCAAAAGCTTTCTTATTCACTTTAAGTGGTTTTATAAATTTATAAAACATTATAAGTTGAACTTTTACTCATTTTTTTGCTAAATCAAATCATAATTTGTTGTTTCTATCAAGAAACTTGAAGCAAAAGCCATCCATTGACAAAAAAAGTCCATTTATAGATACTCATACCTTC
>NW_018401409.1:485-578 GCF_002168275.2 Theobroma umbraticum | reverse complement strand
TTGTTGTTTGCATTGGGAATCATGAAGCAAAAATGATCCATTGACAAAAGAAGTTTATTTATAGTCATTTATGCCTTCAAAAGTCGTGTTACT
>NW_018401409.1:391-475 GCF_002168275.2 Theobroma umbraticum | reverse complement strand
GAAGTGAAAGCCATCCATAAACAACAAAATCCCATTTATAATCATTAATGCCTTTAAAAGCCTTGTTACTTGCTTTAAGTGGCT
>NW_018401409.1:0-139 GCF_002168275.2 Theobroma umbraticum | reverse complement strand
GGTCATAATTTGGTGTCTACATCAGGAAATGTGAAGTGAAAGTCACCCAATTGCTAGAAAAGTCTATTTATACTCTTTCATGCCTTCGAAAGCTTAGTTATTCGCTTTAAATGATTTTACGGTGTTATAAATTATTTTA
>NW_018401408.1:1186-1345 GCF_002168275.2 Theobroma umbraticum | reverse complement strand
AGTAACCATACGTTCGAAAGCATTGTTACTTGATTTAAGTAATTTTATAACTTTTTAAACGATTTTAGGTTGAATTTTTCCTCATTTTTCATTAAGACAGTTCATAATTTGTTGTTTCCATTGGAAAATGTCCATTTATAGTGATTAATGCCTTCGAAA
>NW_018401408.1:717-868 GCF_002168275.2 Theobroma umbraticum | reverse complement strand
CATCCATTGATAAGAAAAGTCCATTTATAGTCACTCATACCTTTGAAAGGCTTGGTACTCGCTTTAAATAGTTTTATAATCTTATAAATGATTTTGCATTCAATTTTTTTTCATTTTTGGTTCAAGCATATCATAATTTTTTGTTTGCATT
>NW_018401408.1:435-517 GCF_002168275.2 Theobroma umbraticum | reverse complement strand
AAAATGTCCATATATAGACACTGATGCATTTAAAAGCCTCGTTACTCACTTTAACGGGTTTTATAACTTTACAAATAATTTT
>NW_018401408.1:315-425 GCF_002168275.2 Theobroma umbraticum | reverse complement strand
TCATGCCTTTAAAAGCATTTTAATTGCTTTAAATGGTATTATAATATGGTAAATGATTTTAACTTTAATTGTTTTTTTCATTTTGGTTCAAATAGATCACACTTTGATGT
>NW_018401408.1:223-305 GCF_002168275.2 Theobroma umbraticum | reverse complement strand
GATCATAATTTGATGTTTGCATCATGAAAAGGAGAAAGAAAAGTCACCCATTGCCCAAAAAAGTCTATTTGCAGTCATTCAT
>NW_018401408.1:112-203 GCF_002168275.2 Theobroma umbraticum | reverse complement strand
TCGCTTTAAATGGTTTTATAATCTCAGAAATGATTTTAAGTTGTATATTTTTTTATTATTTTTTAAAACAAATCATAATTTGTTGTTTTCC
>NW_018401408.1:0-102 GCF_002168275.2 Theobroma umbraticum | reverse complement strand
TGAAGCACAAGCAATCCATTAATAAGAAAAGTCTATTTATATTCACTAATGCTTTCGAAAGCCTAGTTACTCGTTTTAAGTGATTTTATAACTTTATAAATA
>NW_018401407.1:906-1063 GCF_002168275.2 Theobroma umbraticum | reverse complement strand
AAGATAAATCATGATTTTTGCTCTGTTCTAAAACAAAGAAATTTACTTCAAACTGAACTTAAACACTCAAAAACATATTATGAAATTTTGAGATTAGAATTAAAAGATAGGACTAAAGCTTTGCAAAAAGCCATTGATGAGAATACTACACTAAAGA
>NW_018401407.1:651-785 GCF_002168275.2 Theobroma umbraticum | reverse complement strand
CTTGGTCACCTATCCTACAACTGTTGTAGAAATAGAAGCATGCAGAAAACAAAAGGATTTGGGTTCCAAAAGGATCTTATGTAGTAGTTAACCTTCAAGGACCCATCAAGGTATGGGTACCAATTAAAAAAAAT
>NW_018401407.1:0-153 GCF_002168275.2 Theobroma umbraticum | reverse complement strand
AAGGTTGGATAATGTGATAGAAATATGAGCCTACTTGATGACTTACACTCCCACTTATTCAAGTAGCCTAAAACAAGGAAAATTGAGTTAAAAAAAAAATGGTCCTTGATTTCCTTGTGCTTAACATAAGTTAATCATTTGAACAATCTTGAT
>NW_018401406.1:1120-1235 GCF_002168275.2 Theobroma umbraticum | reverse complement strand
GAGTAGTAAGCCTTTCAAAAGAATAGAAGACTATAAATGGACTTTTCGTTCTATTGAATAGCTTTTTCTTTACGTTTCTCACGGTAAACATTCAATTATAATCTGTTTAAACTAA
>NW_018401406.1:560-681 GCF_002168275.2 Theobroma umbraticum | reverse complement strand
AGTAATATCAATTTTTAGATTATGAAATCATTTAAAGTAAGTAATAAGGCTTTTTAAGGAACACGACACTATAAATTGACTTTTCTTACTAATGAATGCTTTTGTCTTCACGTTTCCCAAG
>NW_018401406.1:0-110 GCF_002168275.2 Theobroma umbraticum | reverse complement strand
TGTTTCTCAAGGTAGATATTCAATTATAATCTATTTTAATGAAAAATGTAAAAACGTTCAACTTAAAATCAATTATAAGCTTAAAAGACCATTTAAAGCGAGTAGTAAGC
>NW_018401405.1:9696-11628 GCF_002168275.2 Theobroma umbraticum | reverse complement strand
TAAAACAGATTATAATTAAATGTCTACCTTGAGAAACATGAAGAAAAAGATATTTATTAGAAAGAAAAGTCCATTTATAGTCACCCAAGCCTTCAAAAGCCTTATTACTCGCTTCAAATGGTTTTATAATCTTATAATGATTTGAATTTGAATTTTTTTATATTTTTTATCAAAACATATTATAATTGAATGTCTGCCTTGAGAAACATGAAAAAAAAGATATTCATTGGTAGGAAAAGCCTCTTTATAGTCACTTAAGCCTTCAAAAGCCTTATTACTTGCTTTAAATGATTTTATAATCTCATAATGATTTCAAGTTGAATTTTTTTACATTTTTTATCAAAACAGATTAATTTGAATGTCTGTCATGCAAAACATTAAGAAAAAGATATTCATTGGCAAGAAAAGTCTATTTATAGACACTCATGCCTTCAAAAGCTTTATTACTTTCTTTAAATGGTTTTATTATCTCATAATTGACTTTAAGTTAATTATTTTTTTATTTTTGGTTAAAACAAATTATAATTAAATGTGAACCTCGAGAAACATAAAGAAAAAGCCATTCATTGGCAAGAAAAGTCTATGTATAGTCACCCATGCCTTTGGAAGCCTTATTGCTCGCTTTAAATGATTTGACAATCTCATAATTGATTTGAAGTTGAATTTTTTTCACATTTTTTATTAAAACAGATTATAATTTAATGTTTACCTTAGAACACATGAAGAAAAAGATATTCATTAGTAAGAAAAGTCCTCTTATAGTCACCTATACCTTCCAAAGCCTTATTACTTACTTTAAATGGTTTTAGTATCTCATAATTGACTTTAAGTTGAATTATTTTCATCTTTGATGAAAATCGATTATAATTAAATGTCTACCTAGAAACATGAAGAAAAAGATATTCATTTGCAAGAAAAGTCCATTTATAATCACCTATGCCTTCAAAAGCCTTATTACCTGCTTTAAATGGTTTTACAATCTCTTAATTGACTTGAAATTGAATTTTTTTACATTTTTAGTTAAATAGATTATAGTTGAATGTCTGCCTAAGGAAACCTAAAAAAAAGCTACTTATTGGCAAGAAAAGTCTATTTATAGTCACCTAAGCCTTGAAAAGCCTTATTACTCTCTTTAAATGGTTTTATAATCTCATAATTGATTTGAAATTGATTTTTTTTATATTTTTTATTAAAATAGATTATAATTGAATGTCTACCTTAAGAAATGTGAAGAAAAAGATATTCGTTGGCAAGAAAAGTCCATTTATAGTCACTTACGCCTTCCAAAGCCTCATTACTCGCTTTAAATGATTTTATAATCTTATAATTGACTCTAAGTTAAATGTTTTTTCACTTTTTATTAAAACAGATTACAGTTGAATGTCTGCCTATGGAAACCTTAAGAAAAGCCATTCATTAGCAAGAAAAACCTATTTATAATTACCTATGCCTTCAAAAGACTTATTACTTGATTTAAATGATTTTATAATCTCATAATTGATTTGAAGTTGAATTTTTTTATATTTTTTATAAAAACATATTATAATTGAATGTCTACCTCGAAAAACATGAAGACAAAGATATTCACTGACAAGAAAAGTCCATTTATACTCACCTATGCCTTCAAAAGCCTTATTGCTCGCTTTAAATGGTTGTATAATCTCATAATTGACTTTAAGTTGAATTTGTTTTCATTTTTGGTTAAAACAGATTATAATTGAATGTCTACCCTGATAAACATGAAGAAAAAACCATTCATTGGTATGAAAAGTCCATTTATAGTCACCCATACCTTCGAAAGCCTTATTACTCTCTTTGAATGGTTTTATAATCTCATAATGGACTTTAAGTTGAATTGTTTTGCATTTTTTGTTAAAAGAAATTATAATTGAATGTCTACCTCAAGAAAAGTTTAAAAAAAGCCATTCATTA
>NW_018401405.1:8803-9673 GCF_002168275.2 Theobroma umbraticum | reverse complement strand
GCCTTATTACTAGCTTTAAATGGTTTTATAATCTCATAGTTGATTTTAAGTTAATTTTTTTTTCATTTTTGGTTAAAACATATTATAATTGAATGTCAACCTTGGGAAACATGAAAAAAAAAGATACTCATTGGCAAGAAAAGTCCAATTATAGTCACCAATGCATTCAAGAGCCTTATTACTCTCTTTAAATGGTTTTATAATCTCATACTTGATTTAAAGTGGAATTGTCTTACTTTTTTTGTTAAAACAAATTTCATTTGAATGTCAACGTCGAGAAACGTGAAGAGAAAGATATTCAATGGCAAGAAAAGTACATTTATAGTCACCCATGCCTTCGAAAGCCTTATTACTCACTTTAAAAGTTTTTATAATCTCATAATTTATTTCAACTTAAATTTTTTTATATTTTTGGTTAAAATAGATTACAGTTGAATATCTGCCTAAGAAAACATGAAGAAAGAGGCACTCATTGGTAAGAAAAACCTTATTACTCGCTTTAAATGGTTTTATAATCTCATAATTGATTTGAAGTTAAATGTTTTTTTATATTTTTCATTAAAATTGATTATAATTGAATGTCTACCCCGAGAAACATGAAGAAAAAGATATTCATTGGCAAGAAAAGTTCATTTATAGTCACTTTTACCTTCAAAAGCCTTATTACTCGCTTTAAATGGTTTTATAATCCACCCAATGACCTTAAATTGAATTGTTTTACAATTTTTACTAAACCAGATTACAGTTGAATGTCTACCTAAGGAAACCTGAAGAAAAAGCCATTCATTCATAAGAAAAGCCTATTTATAGTCACCAAGGCCTTCAAAAGCCTTATTACTCGCTTTAAATGGTTTTATAATCTCATAATTG
>NW_018401405.1:7648-8784 GCF_002168275.2 Theobroma umbraticum | reverse complement strand
TATATTTTTTATTAAAACAGATTATAATTGAATGTCTACCTTAGAAAACATGAAAAAAAAGATATACATTGGTAAGAAAAGTCCATTTACTGTTACCCATGCCTTCAAAATCGTAATTACTCGCTCCAATAGTTTTATAATATCGTAATTAATTTTAAAGTGAATTTGTTTATGTTTTTGATGAAAACATATTATAATTGAATGTCTACCTCAGGAAACATGAAGAAAAAGGCTACCATTGACAACAAAAGTCCATTTATAGTTGCTCGTGCCTTTGAAAGCCTTATTACACACTTGAATTGATTTTATAATCCCATAATTAATTTTTAGTTGAATTTTTTATATTTTAAGTTAAAAAAATTATAATTGAATATCTACCTCAAGAAACGTGAAGAGAAAAAACCATTCATTGGCAAGAAAAGTCCATTTCTAGTCACCCAAGCCTTCGAAAGCCTAATCACTCACTTTAAATAGTTTTATAATCTCATAATTGATTTTAGGTTGAATTCTTTTACATTTTTGGTGAAAACAGGTTATAATTGAATGTCTGCCTCAAGAATCGTTAAGAAAAAGGCTATCATAGGCAAGAAAAGTCCATTCATAGTCCCTATGCCTTTGAAAGCCTTATTACTCGCTTTAAATGATTTTATAATATCATAATTGATTTTATGTTGAATTTTTTATATGTTTTGTTAAAACAGATTATAATTGAAAGTCTACCTTGGGAACTTGAGGAAAAAGTCATTCATTGGCAAGAAAAGTTCGTTTATAGTTACCCATGTCTTCAAAAGCCTAATGACTCGCTTTAAGTAAATTTATAATCTTATAATTGATTTTAGGATGATTTTTTTTATGTTTTTGGTTAAAACATATTATAATTGAATGTCTACCTTAGAAAACATAAAGAAAACGCTATTCACTGGCAAGAAAAGTCCATTTATCGTTACCCATACCTTCAAAATCGTAATTAATCACTTTAAATGATTTTATTATCTCATACTTGATTTTATGTTAAGTTGTTTCACACTTTTAGTGAAAACATATTATAATTGAGTGTTTACCTTGGAAAACGAGAAAAAAAAATGCATTCATTGGCAAGAAAGTTCATTTATAGTTACCCATACCTTTGAAAGCCT
>NW_018401405.1:5666-7602 GCF_002168275.2 Theobroma umbraticum | reverse complement strand
GAATTTTTTATATTTTTGGCTAAAACAGATTATAATTGAATATCTGCCTCAAGAAATATGAAGAAAAAGCCTTTCATTGGTAAAAAAAAATCCATTTCTAGTCACTCAAGCCTTCGAAAGCCTAATTACTCGTTTTAAATAATTTTATAATCTCATAATTGATTTGAAGTCGAATTTTTTCACCTTTTTTATTAGAACAGATTATAATTGAATGTCTGCTTGGAGAAACATGAAGAAAAAGTTATTCATTGGCAAGAAAAGTCCATTTATAGTTGCCCATGCCTTAAAAATAGTAATTACTCTCTTCAAATGGTTTTATAATTTGCTAATTGATTTCAAGTTGAACCTTTTTACGTTTTTATTGAAAACAAATTATTATTGAATATCTTTCTCGAGAAACATGATGAAAAAGGCTATAATTGACAAGAAAAGTCTATTTATAGTGACCCATACCTTCGAAAGCCTTATTACGCACTTGAAATGGTTTTATAATCTCATATTTAATTTTAAGTTGAATTTTTTATATTTTTGGCTAAAACAGATTATAATTGAATATCTACCTCAAAAAACATGAAGAAAAAGTCATTCATTGGTAACAAAAGTCCATTCCTAGTCACTTAAGCCTTTGACAGCCTAATTACTCGCTTTAAATGATTTTATAATCTCATAATTGATTTGAAGTCAAATTTTTTTACCTTTTTTATTAGAACAGATTATAATTGAATGTCTGCATGGACAAACATGAAGAAAAAGTTATTCATTGGCAAGAAAAGTCCATTTATAGTTGCCCATGCGTTAAAAATTATAATTACTCGCTTTAAATGGTTTTATAATTTGGTAATTGATTTTTTGTTAAACGTTTTTACATTTTTATTGAAAACAGATTATTATTGAATGTTTTTCTCGAGAAACATGATGAAAAAGGTTATCATTGACAAGAAAAGTCTATTTATAGTGACCGATGCCTTTCAAAGCCTTATTACGTGCTTAAAATAGTTTGATAATCTCATAATTAATTTTAAGTTAAATTTTTTATATTATTGGCTAAAACAGATTATAATTGAATATTTACCTTAAGAAATATGAAGAAAAAGCCATTCATTTGTAACAAAAGTCTATTTCTAGTCACTCAAGCCTTCGAAAGCCTAATTACTCGCTTTAAATGATTTTATAATTTCATAATTGATTGAAAGTCAAATTTTTTTACCTTTTTTATTAGAACAGATTGTAATTGAATTTCTACCTGGAGAAACATGAAGAAAAAGTTATTAATTAGCAAGAAAAGTCCATTTATAGTTGCCCATGCCTTCGAAATCGTAATTACTCGATTCCAATAGTTTTATAATTTGGTAATTGATTTCAAGTTGAACTTTTTTACATTTTTGTTCAAAACAGATTATTATTGAATGTTTTCCTCGAGAAATGTGATGAAAAAGACTATCATTGGCAAGAAAAGTCTATCATAGTGACCCATACCTTTGAAAGCCTTATTACGCGCTTCAAATGGTTTTATAATCTCATAATTAATTTTAAGTCGAATTTTTTATATTTTTGACTAAAACAGATTATAATTGAATATCTACCTCAAGAAACATAAAGAAAAAGCCATTCATTGGTAACAAAAGTCCATTTCTAGTCACTCAAGCCTTCGAAAGCCTAATTACTCGCTCCAAATGATTTTATAATCTCATAATTGATTTTAAGTTGAATTTTTTGACCTTTTTTATTAGAAAAGAATATAATTGAATGTCTGCTTGGAGAAGCATGAAGAAAAAATTATTCATTGGCAAGAAAAGTCTATTTATAGTTGCCCATGCCTTAAAAATCATAATTACACGTTTTAAATAGTTTTATAATTTGGAAATTGATTTCAAGTTGAACATTTTTACGTTTTTGTTGAAAACAGATTATTATTGAATGTCTTCCCTGGAAAATG
>NW_018401405.1:5240-5554 GCF_002168275.2 Theobroma umbraticum | reverse complement strand
AATCTCATAATTAATTTTAAGTTGAATTTTTTATATTTTTGGCTAAAACATACTATAATTGAATATCTGCCTCAAGAAATATGATGTAAAAGCCATTCATTGGTAACAAAAGTCCATTGGTAGTCACTCAAGCCTTCGAAAGCCTAATCACTCGCTTTAAATGATTTCATAATCTCATAATTGATTTGAAGTCAAATTTTATCACCTTTTTTATTAGAACAGATTATAATTGAATTTTTGTCTGGAGAAACATGAAGAAAATGTTATTCATTGGCAAGAAAAGTCCATTTATAGTTGCCCATGCCTTAAAAATT
>NW_018401405.1:4754-5230 GCF_002168275.2 Theobroma umbraticum | reverse complement strand
GCTTCAAATGGTTTTATAATTTGGTAATTGATTTCAAGTTGAATTTTTTTACGTTTTTGTTGAAAATAGATTATTATCGAATGTCTTCCTCTGGAAACGTGATGAAAAAGACTATCATTGGCAAGAAAAGTCTTATTATAATGACCCATATCTTTGAAAGCCTTATTATGCGCTTCAAATAGTTTTATAATCTCATAATTAATTTTAGTTAAATTTTTTATATTTTTGACTAAAACAGATTACAATTCAATATCTGCCTCAAGAAACATGAAGAAAAAGCCATTCATTGGTAACAAAAGTCCATTTCTAGTCATTCAAGCCTTCGAATATCTAATTACTCGCTTTAAATGATTTTATAATCTCATAATTAATTTTAAGTCAAATTTTTTGACCTTTTTTATTAGAATAGATTATAATTAAATGTCTGCTTAGAGAAAGATGAAGAAAAAGTTATTCATTGGCAAGAAAAGTCCATT
>NW_018401405.1:4045-4536 GCF_002168275.2 Theobroma umbraticum | reverse complement strand
GGCTATCATTGACAAAAAAAGACTATTTATAGTGACTGATGCCTTTCAAAGTTTTATTACGCGCTTGAAATGGTTTTATAATCTCATAATTAATTTTATGTTAAATTTTTTATATTTTTGGCTTAAACAGATTATAATTGAATATTTACCTCAAGAAATATGAATAAAAAGCTATTCATTGGTAACAAAAGTCCATTTCTAGTCACTCAAGCCTTCGAAAGCCTAATTACTCGCTTTAAATGATTTTATAATCTCATAATTGATTTGAAGTCAAATTTTTTTTCCTTTTTTATTAGAACAGAATATAATTGAATGTCTGCTCAGAGAAAGATGAAGAAAAAGCTATTCATTGGCAAGAAAAGTCCATTTATAGTTGCCCATGCCTTAAAAATCGTAATTACTCTCTTCAAATGGTTTTATAATTTAGTAATTGATTTCAAGTTGAACCTTTTTACATTTTTGTTGTAAACAGATTATTATTGAATGTCTTC
>NW_018401405.1:2630-3844 GCF_002168275.2 Theobroma umbraticum | reverse complement strand
TAACAAAAGTCCATTTTTAGTCACTCAAGCCTTCGAAAGTCTAATTACTCATTTTAAATGATTTTATAATCTCATAATTGATTTTAAGTCAAATTTTTTACCCTTTTTTATTAGAACAGATTATAATTGAATGTCTGCTTAGAGAAATATGAAGAAAAAGTAATTCATTAGCAAGAAAAGTCCATTTAAAGTTTCCCATTCCTTAAAAATTGTAATTACTCGCTTCAAATGGTTTTATAATTTGGTAATTGATTTCAAGTTGAATTTTTTTATGTTTTTGTTGAAAATAGATTATTATTGAATGTCTTCCTCTGAAAATGTGATGAAAAAGACTATCATTGGCAAGAAAAGTCTATTTATAGTGACCCATATCTTTGAAAGTCTTATTATGCGCTTCAAATGGTTTTATAATCTAATAATTAATTTTAAATTAAATTTTTTATATTTTTGATTAAAAAAATTATAATTGAATATCTGCCTAAAGAAACATGAAGAAAAAGCCATTCATTGGTAACAAAAGTCCATTTCTAGTCACTCAAGCCTTCGAAAGCCTAATTACTCACTTTAAATAATTTTATAATCTCATAACTGATTTTAAGTCATATTTTTTTACCTTTTTTATTAGAACAGATTATAATTGAATGTCTGCTTGGACAAACATGAAGAAAAAGTTATTCATTGGCAAGAAAAGTCCATTTATAGTTGCCCATGCCTTAAAAATCATAATTACCCGCTTTAAATGGTTTTATAATTTGGTAATTGATTTCAAGTTAAACTTCTTTACGCTTTTGTTGAAAACAGATTATTATTGAATATATTTCTCAAGAAACATGTTGAAAAAGGCTATCATTGACAAAAAAAGACTATTTATAGTGACTGATGCCTTTCAAAGTCTTATTACACGCTTGAAATGGTTTTATATTCTCGTAATTAATTTTAAGTTAAATTTTTTATATTTTTAGCTAAAACAGAATATAATTGAATATTTACCTCAAGAAATATGAAGAAAAAGCCATTCATTGGTAACAAAAGTCCATTTCTGGTCACTCAAGCCTTCGAAAGCCTAATTACTCACTTTAAATGATTTTATAATCTCATAATTGATTTGAAGTCAAATTTTTCACCTGTTTTATTAGAATAGATTATAATTGAATGTCTGCTTGGAGAAAGATGAAGAAAAAGTTATTCATTGGCAAGAAAAGTCCATTTATAGT
>NW_018401405.1:0-2550 GCF_002168275.2 Theobroma umbraticum | reverse complement strand
GGTTTTATAATTTGGTAATTGATTTCAAGTTAAACTTTTTTACATTTTTGTTGAAAAGAGATTATTATTGAATGTCTTCCCCGAGAAATGCGATGAAAAAGACTATCATTGACAAGAAAAGTCTATTTATAGTGACCCATGCCTTTAAAAGCCTTATTGCGCGCTTCAAATGGTTTATAATCTCATAATTAATTTTAGTTAAATTTTTTATATTTTTGACTAAAACAGATTACAATTCAATATCTGCCTCAAGAAACATGAAGAAATAGCCATTCATTGGTAACAAAAGTCCATTTCTAGTCATTCAAGCCTTCGAATGTCTAATTACTCGCTTTAAATGATTTTATAATCTCATAATTAATTTTAAGTCAAATTTTTTGACCTTTTTTATTAGAACAGATAATAATTAAATGTCTGTTTAGAAAAAGATGAAGAAAAAGTTATTCATTGGCAAGAAAAGTCCATTTATAGTTGCCTATGCCTTAAAAATCATAATTACTCACTTTAAATGGTTTTATAATTTGGTAATTGATTTCAAGTTGAAGTTTTTTATGTTTTTGTTGAAAACAGATTATTATTGAATGTCTTCCTTGGGAAACGTGATGAAAAACGCTATCATTGGTAAGAAAAGTCTATTACCCATGCGTTTGAAAGCCTTATTACGTGATTCAAATGGTTTTACAATATCATAATTAATTTTAAGCTGAATTTTTTTATATTTTTGACCAAAACAGATTATAATTGAATATCTGCCTCAAGAAATATGAAGAAAAGCCATTCATTGGTAACAAAAGTCCATTTCTAGTCACTCAAGCCTTCAAAAGCCAAATTACTCGCTTTAAATGATTTCATAATCTTATAATTGATTTGAATTCGAATTTTTTCATCTTTTTTATTAGAACAGATTATAATTGAATTTTTGTCTGGAGAAATATGAAGAAAAAGTTATTCATTGGCAAGAAAAGTCCATTTATAGTTGCCCATGCCTTAAAAATTGTAATTACTCGCTTCAAATGGTTTTATAATTTGGTAATTGATTTCAAGTTGAATTTTTTTACATTTTTTGTTGAAAATAGATTATTATTGAATGTCTTCCTCTAAAAACGTGATGGAAAAAAACTATCATTGGCAAGAAAAGTCTATTTATAGTGACCCATGCCTTTGAAAGCCTTATTACGCGCTTCAAATGGTTTTATAATCTCATAATTAATTTTATTTTAAATTTTTTATATTTTTGGCTAAAACAGATTATAATTGAATATCTGCCTTAAGAAACATGAAGAAAAAGGCATTCATTGGTAACAAAAGTTCATTTCTAGTCACTCAAGCCTTCGAAAGCCTAATTACTCGCTTTAAATGATTTTATAATCTCATAATTGATTTGAAGTTGAATTGTTTTGCCTTATTTATTAGAACAGATTATAATTGAATGTCTGCCTGGAGAAACATGAAGAAAAAGTTATTCATTAGCAAGAAAAGTCCATTTATAGTTGCCATTGCCTTAAAAATCGTAATTACTCGCTTCAAATGGTTTTATAATTTGGTAATTGATTTGAAGTTGAATTTTTTTACATTTTTGTTGAAAATAGATTATTATTGAATGTCTTCCTTAAGAAACTTGATGAAAAAAGCTATCATTGACAAAACAAAGTCTATTTATAGTGACCCATGCCTTTGAAAGCCTTATTACGCGCTTCAAATGATTTTATAATCTCATAATTAATTTTTGATTCAATTTTTTATATTTTTCATTAAAATAGATTATAATTGAATATCTACCCTAAAAAACGTGAAGAAAAAGCCATTCACTGATAAGAAAAGTCTACTTCTAGTCACCCAAGCCTTCAAAATCGTAATTACTCACTTCAAATGGTTTTATAATCTCGTAATTGATTTTAGGTCAAATTGTTTTATGTTTTTAGAGAAAACATATTATAATTGAAGGTTTGTCTTGAAAAACATGAAGAAAAAAGCTATCATTGGCAAGAAAAGTCTATTTATAGTCACCCATGCCTTTGAAAGCCTTATTATGCGCTCCGAATGGTTTTATAATCTCATAGTTAATTTTAAGTTAATTTTTTTATGTTTTTGGTTAAAATAGATTATCATTGAATATCTACCTCAAGAAACATGGGGAAAAAGCTATTCATTAACAAGAAAAGTCTATTTCTAGTCTCCCAAGCCTTCGAAAGCCTAATCACTTGCTTGAAATGGTTTTACAATCTCATAATTGATTTTAGGTTGATTCTTTTTGCATTTTTTGTTAAAACAGATTATAATTGAATGTTTACTTTAGGAAATGTGAAGAAAAAGCCATTTATTGGCAAGAAAGGTCCATTTATAGTTACCTATTTTTTCGAAAGCCTTATTACTCTCTTTAAATGGTTTTATAATGTCATAATTAATTTTAGGTTAAATTTTGTTTACATTTTTAGTTAAAACAAATTATAATTGAATGATTGCCTCAAGAAACGTGAAGAAAAAGGCTATCATTGACAAGAAAAGTCCATTTATAGTCACCCATGCCTTTAAAAGTCTTATTACTCGCTT
>NW_018401404.1:1474-1587 GCF_002168275.2 Theobroma umbraticum | reverse complement strand
ATTTTAATGCCTAAGTAGATGTGGAAAAGGTATTGATGCAAAAACAATAAAGTTTTTCAAGTTACTTATGGTTGATAATAGTTACCCTCAAAATAGAGATGGACGAGAACATT
>NW_018401404.1:1229-1372 GCF_002168275.2 Theobroma umbraticum | reverse complement strand
AGGAAATAGGAACAAGTTCAGCTAGTTTTTGACGAAGTCCCACCAAGATGTTGTAGAACAAGTGCACAAAGAAAATCCATAGCATAAGCGAGCTTGCAGTTTCCCCAAGCACCTATCTTTGAAATGGTGATTGTAATACTAGC
>NW_018401404.1:1031-1200 GCF_002168275.2 Theobroma umbraticum | reverse complement strand
TAAGATGTAACCTATGTCACAAAATGGTGTGTGAGGGTTTATGAAGCTATATGAGGATTGAAAACCCCTTGGTTTTAAATAGGTGCACAAGACCAATAAAAGTTTCAAAGGGAATATTGAGAGGTTTAAAGCCAAACTGATTTCTATATGTTTTATTCAATGATAAGGT
>NW_018401404.1:733-878 GCF_002168275.2 Theobroma umbraticum | reverse complement strand
TGGTAAAGATCATCTTACGTATATATTCAAAAAGTCTATTTATGGACTCAAAGAAGCTTTTCGTTAGTAACATCTTAAATTCAATGAATTTATCTCTTTTTTTGGTTTTGTTGAAGATAAGGTAGGCCAATACATATATCTCAAG
>NW_018401404.1:0-142 GCF_002168275.2 Theobroma umbraticum | reverse complement strand
CTAGTTTAAGTTTGATTACTTGTTAAGTGATTAATTTAAGTTATTTAGTTAAATTTTATGTTGTTTTGTTTTAAATTACTTTAAGAAAAGTTATTGCTAATTTCTCTTATGGCTTTTGTAGGAAATTGATGAAAAAGGCTCA
>NW_018401403.1:1821-2040 GCF_002168275.2 Theobroma umbraticum | reverse complement strand
AAAACCATTTAAATCGAGTAATAAGGCTTTTGAAGGAATGGACCGCTATAAATGAACTTTTCTTATCAATGAATGCTTATTTCTTTACGTTTCTCTTAGTAGACATTCAAATATAGTCTATTTTAACCAAAAATGTAAAAAAAACCAAAAATGTAAAATCAATTTTGAGATTATAAAGCAATTTAAAGCAAGTAATAAGGCTTTTAAAGAAATAGGAGA
>NW_018401403.1:1690-1806 GCF_002168275.2 Theobroma umbraticum | reverse complement strand
TCTGTTTTAACCAAAAATGTGAAAAAAGTTAGCTTAAAATCAATTATGATATTAAAAAACAATTTAAACCGAGTAATAAGTCTTTTGAAGGAATATGAGACTATAAATGGACTTTT
>NW_018401403.1:1190-1314 GCF_002168275.2 Theobroma umbraticum | reverse complement strand
ACTTATCTTGCCAATCAATGCTTGTTTCTTAACGCTTCTTGAGATAGACATTCAATTATATTCTGTTAACAGAAAAACACAAAAAAATTCAACTTAAAATCAATTATTAGATTATAAAACCATT
>NW_018401403.1:758-879 GCF_002168275.2 Theobroma umbraticum | reverse complement strand
GAGTAATAAGGCTTTTAAAGGCATTAGTGACTATAAATGGAATTTTTTTGCTACTGAATGCTTTTTTCTTCACATTTCTCGAGGTAGATGTTTAGCTATAGTCTGTTTTAAACAAAAATGC
>NW_018401403.1:461-581 GCF_002168275.2 Theobroma umbraticum | reverse complement strand
TAATGTAAAAAAATTGAACCTAAAATAAAATTTGAGATTATAAAACCACTTAAAGCGATTAAAAAAGGTTTTGAAGGAAAAGAAGACTATAAATGGACTTTTTTTTGCCAATGAATGCTT
>NW_018401403.1:0-113 GCF_002168275.2 Theobroma umbraticum | reverse complement strand
TAATGAATGCTTGTTTCTTCACGTTTCTTGAGGTAGATATTCAATTATAGTTTGTTTTGGCAAAAAATGTAAAAAAATTCAACTTAAAATCAATTATGAGATTATAAAGCAAT
>NW_018401402.1:1324-1420 GCF_002168275.2 Theobroma umbraticum | reverse complement strand
AAAGAAAAAAAATTCAAGTTAAAATCATTTATAAAGTTATAAAACCACTTAAAATGACTAATAAGTCTTTCAAAGGCATGAGTGATTATAAATAGA
>NW_018401402.1:1196-1314 GCF_002168275.2 Theobroma umbraticum | reverse complement strand
CAATGGATGCCAATCACTTTCTATTTTCTAATGCAAATGATAAATTATGATTTGTTTTAACCAAAAAAAAAATTATTTTAATATCTTTTATAAAGATATAAAACCACTTAAAGCAAGT
>NW_018401402.1:820-961 GCF_002168275.2 Theobroma umbraticum | reverse complement strand
CATTTATATGATTATAAAACAACATTGAGCTAGTAGCAAGGCTTTTGAAGGCATAAGCAACTATAAATAGACTTTTCTTGTTGATGCATAGCTTTTGACTCACGTTTCCCAATGCAAGCATCAAATTATGATCTGTTTTAA
>NW_018401402.1:392-543 GCF_002168275.2 Theobroma umbraticum | reverse complement strand
AATGAAGGAAAATTCAACCTAAATTCATTTATAAAACTATAAAACCATTTAAAGTGAGTAATAACGCTTTCGAAGGCATGAATGACTATCAATGGATTGTTCTTATCAATAGAGAACTTTTGCTTCAAGTTCCCTAATGCAAACATCAAAT
>NW_018401402.1:209-337 GCF_002168275.2 Theobroma umbraticum | reverse complement strand
AATCAGTTAGAAGATTATAAAATTATTTAAAGCGAGTAACAAGACTTTCGAAGACTGAGTGAGTGTGGATTAACTGTCAATGGATGGCTTTTGCTTCATGTTTCCTAATAGACACAACAAATTATGAT
>NW_018401402.1:0-142 GCF_002168275.2 Theobroma umbraticum | reverse complement strand
AACTAAGCTTTCGAAGGCATGAGAGAGTATAAATGGACTTTTCTTGCAATTGGGCGACTTTCACTTCACATTCCCTGATGTAGACACTAAATTATGACCTGTATTAACCAAAAGTGAAAAACACTTCAATTGAAAATCATTT
>NW_018401401.1:0-1006 GCF_002168275.2 Theobroma umbraticum | reverse complement strand
ACTAATAAGCTTTGTGAAGGTTGGGTGACTCCAAATAGACTTTTCTTATGAACAAATGGCTTTTTCTTCACGGTTCTTCTAACAGACATTCAATTATAATCTATTTAATAAAAAATATAAAAAAATTCAAGTTAAAATCAATTATGAGATTATAAAACCATTTAAAACGAATAATAAGGCTTTTGAAAGCTTGAGTGACTATAAACAGACTTTTCTTGTCAACAGATGGCTTTTGCTTCATGTTTCCTGAAGTAGACATTGAATTATAACATATTTTAATGAAAAATGTAAAAAATTTTAACTTAAAATTAATTATCAGTTTATAAAACCATTTAAAGCGAGTAATAACGCTTTTGAAGCTATGGGTGACAATAAATAAACATTTCTTATAAATGAATGGCTTTTTCTTCACAGTTTCAGAGGCAAACATTCAATTATAAGCTTTTTTAACCAACAATGTAAAAGAATTTAACTTAAAGTTGATTATGAGTTTATAAAACTATTGGAAGCAGGTAATAAGGCTTTTGAAGGAATGAGTGACTATAAAAGCACTTTTCTTCCCAATAAATGGTTTTTTCTTCATGTTTCTCAAGGTAGACATTCAAATAGAATCTATTTTAACTAAAAATATAAAAAAATTTAACTTAAAATAAATTATGAGATTATAAAATTATTTAAAACTAGTAATAAGCTTTCAAAGGCTTGAGTGACTACAAATGGACTTTTCTTACCAATGAATGGCCTTTGCTTCATGTTTCCTGAAACAGACATTCAATTATAATATATTTTAATTAAAAATGTAAAACAATTCAACTTAAAATCAATTATAAGATTATAAAACCATTTAAAGTGACTAATAAGGCTTTTATAGGCTTGGGTGACTATAAATGGACTTTTCTTACTAATGAGTAGCTTTAACTTCACATTTCTCACTGCCAACATTCAATCACAATCTGTTTTAATCAAAAATATAAAAAAATTTAACTTAAAATTAATTATGAGATTA
>NW_018401399.1:2181-2329 GCF_002168275.2 Theobroma umbraticum | reverse complement strand
ACTTCAACTTAAAATTAATTATGAGGTTATGAAATCATTTAATGCCAGTAATAAAGAATTCAAAGGTATGGGTGACTATAAATGGACTTTCTTTCCAATGGATATGTTTTTCTTCATGTTTTTTGAGATAGGCATTCAATTATAATCT
>NW_018401399.1:1839-2061 GCF_002168275.2 Theobroma umbraticum | reverse complement strand
CTATAAATGGAATTCTCTTGTCAATGGATATCATTTTCTTTACGTTTTTTGAGGCAGACATTCAATTACAATCTATTTTAATAAAAAAAGTAAAAAAGTTCAACTTAAAACTAATTATGAGATTAAGAAACCATTTAAAGCGAGTAATAAGGCTTTTGAAGGCATAGATGACTATAAAAGGACTTTTCTTGCCAATGAATATCTTTTTCTTCATGTTTTTCG
>NW_018401399.1:1440-1582 GCF_002168275.2 Theobroma umbraticum | reverse complement strand
AGTGATAAAGCTTTCGAAGGTATGGGTGACTATAAATAGACTTTTCTTGCCAATAGATATCTTTTTCTTTATGTTTTTTAATGCAGACATTCAATTATAATATATTTTAATAAAAAATATAAAGAAATTCAACTTAAAATCA
>NW_018401399.1:1281-1416 GCF_002168275.2 Theobroma umbraticum | reverse complement strand
ATTCGAGTAATAAGGCTTTCGAAGGTATGGGTGACTATAAATAGACTTTTCTTGGCAATGGATATCTTTTTCTTCACATTTTTGAGGTAGACATTCAATTATAATATGTTTTAATAAAAAATATAAAAAAATTCA
>NW_018401399.1:641-880 GCF_002168275.2 Theobroma umbraticum | reverse complement strand
AATATAAAAAAAATCAAATTAAAATCGATTATAATGTTATAAAATTATTTAAGCCGAGTAAAAAGGCGCTCGAAGGCATAGGTGACTATAAATGGACTTCTTTTCCCAATCGATATAATTTTCTTTATGTTTTTGAGGCAGACATTTAATTATAATCTATTTTAATGAATAATGTAAAAAAGTTTAACTTAAAACTAATTATGAGATTAAAAAACCATTTATAGCGAGTAATAAGGCTT
>NW_018401399.1:332-475 GCF_002168275.2 Theobroma umbraticum | reverse complement strand
GAAATCTTTTAATAGGAGTAATAAGGCTTTCAAAGGTATAGGTGACCATAAATAGACTTTTGTTGCCAGTGGATATCTTTTTCTTCACATTTTTCGAGGTAAGCATTCAATTATAATCTGTTTTAATAAAAAATATTATAAAA
>NW_018401399.1:0-140 GCF_002168275.2 Theobroma umbraticum | reverse complement strand
AAAGCGAGTAATAAGACTTTCGAAGGCATAGGTGACTATAAATGGATTTTTCTTACCAATGGATATCTTTTTTTTTTGTGTTCCTCGAGGTAGATAATCAATTATAATCTATTTTAATAAAAAATATAAAAAACTCAACT
>NW_018401398.1:5005-5406 GCF_002168275.2 Theobroma umbraticum | reverse complement strand
TGGACATACAATTATAGTATGTTTTAATGAAAAATATAAAAAAATTCAACAAAAAATCAATTATGACATTATAAAACCATTTAAAGCGAGTAAGAAGGCTTTTGAAAGTATAGGTGACTATAAATATACTTTTCTTACCAATGAATACTTTTTTCTTCACGTTTCTTAAGGAAGAGATTCAATTATAGTCTGTTTTAACTAAAAATGCAAAAATGTTCAACCTAAAATCAAATATGATATTATAAAACCATTTAAAGCGAGTAATAAGGCTTTTGAAAGAATGGATTACTATAAATGGACTTTTCTTGCAAATGAATTCCTTTTTCTTTACCTTACCCAAGGTAGATATTCAATTATAATCTGTTGTAACTAAAAATGTAAAAAAATTCAACCTAAAATCA
>NW_018401398.1:4635-4710 GCF_002168275.2 Theobroma umbraticum | reverse complement strand
TGGTTGATCATAAATGAACTTTTCTTATCAATCAATGTCTTTTTCTTTATGTTTCTTGAGGTAGACATTCAATTA
>NW_018401398.1:4263-4625 GCF_002168275.2 Theobroma umbraticum | reverse complement strand
TAACCAAAAATGTAAAAAAAAATTGAACTTAAAATCAATTATAAGATATTAAAACTATTTAAAGTGAGTAATAAGGCTTTTGAAGAAATTTGTGACTATAAATAGACTATTTAAAGTTAGCAACAAGGCTTTTGATGGAATGGGTGACTATAAATGTAATTTTCTTGCCAATGAATGCCTTTTCTTTATGCTTCTTGAGGTAGACATTCAATTATAGTCTATTTTAACTAAAAATTTTAAAAAATAAACTTAAAATCATTTATGAGATTATAAAATCTTTTAAAGTGAGTAATTAGGCTTTCAAAGGAATGGGTGACTATAAATAAACTTTTCTTGTGAATGATGCTATTTTCTTCATGTTT
>NW_018401398.1:3997-4142 GCF_002168275.2 Theobroma umbraticum | reverse complement strand
AAGTGAGTAATAAGGCTTTTGAAAGAATGGGTGACTGTAAATAGACTTTTCTTGTCAATGAATGTGTTTTCTTCATATTTCTTGACGTCGGCATTCAATTATAATCTGTTTTAACTAAAAATGTACAAAGAATTCAAATTAAAAT
>NW_018401398.1:3850-3976 GCF_002168275.2 Theobroma umbraticum | reverse complement strand
ATTTGGAGTGAGTAATAAGGCTTTTGATGGAATAGGTAATTATAAATGAACTTTTCTTGCCGATGAATGTCTCTTTCTTTATGTTTCTTAAGGTAGACATTCAATTATAGTCGGTTTTAACCAAAA
>NW_018401398.1:3758-3840 GCF_002168275.2 Theobroma umbraticum | reverse complement strand
ATTCAACTTAAAATCAATTATGACAGTATAAAACCTTTTAAAGTGAGTAATAAGACATTTGAAGGAATGGGAGACTATAAAT
>NW_018401398.1:3580-3748 GCF_002168275.2 Theobroma umbraticum | reverse complement strand
TTCAAATGAATGGCTTTTTCTACATGTTTCCTAAGGTAGGCATTCAACTATAGTCTGTTTTAACCAAAAATGTAAAAACATTTGACAGAAAACTAATTATGATATTATAAAACTATTTCAAGCGAGTAATAAGGTTTTTGAAAGATTGGATGACTATAAATGGACTTT
>NW_018401398.1:3344-3570 GCF_002168275.2 Theobroma umbraticum | reverse complement strand
GAATACCTTTTTCTTCATGTTTCTTGATGTGAACATTCAATTATAATCTATTTTAATAAAAAATGTAAAAAGAATTCAAATTAAAATCAATTTTGAGATTATAAAACCATTAAAGTGAGTAAAAGGTTTTTGATAGAATGGGTGAATATAAATAGACTTTTCTTACCAATGAATGTCTTTTTGTTTATGCTTGTCGAGGTAGACATTCAATTATAGTCTGTTTTAA
>NW_018401398.1:3098-3334 GCF_002168275.2 Theobroma umbraticum | reverse complement strand
AAAAAAATTCAACTTAAAATCAATTATGACATTCTAATACCATTGAAAGTGAGTAATAAGGCTTTTGAAGGTATGGGTGACTATAAATGTGCTTTTCTTGTCAATGAATATCTTTTTCTTCATGTATCTTGAGATAGATATTTAATTATAATCTGTTTTAATCAAGAATGTAAAAAACTTCAACTAAAAATTAATTAAGAGTTTATAAAACCATTTAAAGCAAGTAATAAGGCTTC
>NW_018401398.1:2959-3088 GCF_002168275.2 Theobroma umbraticum | reverse complement strand
AGTGACTATAAATGGACTTTTCGTGTCAATGGATGGCTTTGGCTTCATGTTCCCTAAGGCAGATATTCAATTATACCCTTTTTTAACCAAAAATGTAAAAAAATTTAACTTAAAATCAATTATGAGATT
>NW_018401398.1:2719-2949 GCF_002168275.2 Theobroma umbraticum | reverse complement strand
TTAAAGCGAGTAATAAGGCTTTTGAAGGAATGGGAGACAATAAATGGACTTTCCATCTTAATGAATGACTTTTTCTATATGTTTCTTAAGGTAAGCATTCAATTCTAATCTATTTAAGCCAAAAAGATAAACAAATTCAACTTAAAATCAGTTAAGAGATTATAAAACCATTTAATACGACTAATAAGGCTTTTGTAAGAATAAGTGGCTATAAATGGACTTTTCTTGTC
>NW_018401398.1:2483-2709 GCF_002168275.2 Theobroma umbraticum | reverse complement strand
TTTTTCTTCACCTTTCTCAAGGTTGACATTCAATTATAATCTGTTTTAACTAAAAATGTAAAAAAAATTCAACTAAAAATCAATTATAACATTATAAAACCTTTTAAAGCGAGTAATAAGGCTTTTAAAGGAATGAGAGAGTATAAATGGACTTTTCTTTCACATGAATAGTTTTTTCTATACGTTTCCTGCGACAAACATTCAATTATAGTCTATTTTAACAAAA
>NW_018401398.1:2373-2473 GCF_002168275.2 Theobroma umbraticum | reverse complement strand
AATTTAACCTAAAATCAATTATGAGATTGTAAAACCATTTAAAGCATGTAATAAGGCTTTTGAAGGAATAAGTGACTATAAATGGACTTTTCTTGCCAAT
>NW_018401398.1:2212-2363 GCF_002168275.2 Theobroma umbraticum | reverse complement strand
TTCTTCATGTTTCTCAAGGTAGACATTCAATTATAATCTATTTTAACCAAAAATATAAAAACAATTGAACATAAAATCAATTTTGAGATAATAAAAGTATTTAAAGTGAGTAATAAGGTTTTTGAAAGAATAGGTGACTATAAATAGACTT
>NW_018401398.1:1991-2159 GCF_002168275.2 Theobroma umbraticum | reverse complement strand
AAAAATTCAAATTAAAATCAATTTTGAGATTATAAAACTATTTGAAGTGAGTAACAAGGCTTTTGATGGAATGGGTGACTATGAATGGACTTTTCTTGCTGATGAATGCCTTTTACTTTATGTTTCTTAAGGTAGACATTCAATTATAGTTTGTTTTAACCAAAAATG
>NW_018401398.1:1507-1746 GCF_002168275.2 Theobroma umbraticum | reverse complement strand
AATTATAGTCTGTTTTAACCAAAAATATAAAAAAATTTGACATAAAACCAATGATGAGATTATAAAACCATTTCAAGAGAGTAATAAGGCTTTTGAACGATTTGATGACTGTAAATGGACTTTTCTTCTTAATGAATAGTTTTTTTTTGCATATTTTCCAAGGTAAGCATTCAATTATAGTCTGTTTTAACTAAAAATGTAAAAACAATTCGACAAAAAATTAATTATGAGATTATAAA
>NW_018401398.1:1304-1497 GCF_002168275.2 Theobroma umbraticum | reverse complement strand
GCGAGTAACAAGGCTTTTGAAGGTATGAGTGACTATAAATAGACTTTTTTTACCTATGAATGCTCTTTTCTTCATGATTCTCAATGTAGAGATTCAATTATAGTTTGTTTTAACTAAAAATATAAAAAAATTCAACTTTAATCAATTATAAGATTATAAAACCATTTAAAGCGAGTAATAAGGCTTTTGAAGA
>NW_018401398.1:1196-1293 GCF_002168275.2 Theobroma umbraticum | reverse complement strand
ATAAATGGACTTTTCTTGCCAATGAATACCTTTTTCTTCATGTTTCTTGATGTAAACATTCAATTATAATCTATTTTAACCAAAAATGTAAAAAGAA
>NW_018401398.1:1019-1186 GCF_002168275.2 Theobroma umbraticum | reverse complement strand
AATCAATTTTGAGATTATAAAACTCTTTAAAGTGAGTAATAAGGTTTTTGATGGAATGGGTGACTGTAAATAGACTTTTCTTGTCAATGAATGCCTTTTTGTTTATGCTTCTTGAGGTAGACATTCAATTATAGTCTGTTTTAACTAAAAATATAAAAACATTTAAC
>NW_018401398.1:831-1005 GCF_002168275.2 Theobroma umbraticum | reverse complement strand
GAGATTATAAAACCATTTAAAGCGAGTAATAAAGCTTTTGAAGGAATGGGAGACAACAAATGAACTTTTCATCCTAATGAACAGCTTTTTCTACACGTTTCTTTAGGCAGGCATTCAATTATAATCTGTTTAAGCCAAAAAGATAAACATATTCAACTTAAAATTAGTTATGAG
>NW_018401398.1:620-821 GCF_002168275.2 Theobroma umbraticum | reverse complement strand
CATTTAATGTGAGTAATAAGGCTTTTCAAAGAATGGGTAGTTATAAATGGACTTTTCTTGCCAATGAATACCTTTTTCTTTACCTTTCTTGAGTTTGACATTCAATTATAATCTGTTTTAACTAAAAAGTTAAAAAAATTTAACTTAAAATCAATTATGACATTACAAAATCTTTTAAAGCGAGTAATAAGGCTTTTAAAA
>NW_018401398.1:360-610 GCF_002168275.2 Theobroma umbraticum | reverse complement strand
CTATAAATGGACTTTTCTTTCAAATAAATAGTTTTTTTACACATTTTTTGAGGCAAACATTCAATTATAGTCTATTTTAATGAAAAATGCAAAAACATTTAACCTAAAATCAATTATGAGATTGTAAAACTATTTAAAGCGTGTAATAAGGCTTTTGAAAGAATATGTGACTATAAATGGACTTTTCTTACCAATGAATGCCTTTTTCTTTACCTTTCTCGAGGTTGACATTCAATTATAATCTCTTTTA
>NW_018401398.1:0-205 GCF_002168275.2 Theobroma umbraticum | reverse complement strand
AAAACCTTTTAAAGCGAGTAATAAGGCTTTTAAAGGAATGAGAGACTATAAATGTAGTTTGCTTTCAAATGAATAGTTTTTTCTACATGTTTCCTGTAGCAGACATTCAATTATAATCTATTTTAATAAAAAAATGTAAAAACATTTAACTTAAAATCAATTATAAGATTGTAAAACTATTTAAAGCGTGTAATAAGGCTTTTGA
>NW_018401397.1:1698-1889 GCF_002168275.2 Theobroma umbraticum | reverse complement strand
TAAATTGTTTTATAATCTCATAATTGATTTTAAGTTGAATTTTTTTTATTTTTGATTAAGTAGATAATAATTGAATTTCTACCTCAAAAAACTTGAAGCAAGAGCCATTCATTGGCAAGAAAAGCCTATTTAGATTTACCCATGCCTCCAAAAGCCTTATTACTCACTTTAAATGATTTTATAATCTCATA
>NW_018401397.1:1328-1439 GCF_002168275.2 Theobroma umbraticum | reverse complement strand
TAAGTGGTTTTATAACATCATAATTGATTTTAAGTCGAATTGTTTTACATTTTTTGCTAAAACAGATAACAATTGAATGCCTACCTTGAGAAATGTGAAGAAAGAGCCATT
>NW_018401397.1:900-1125 GCF_002168275.2 Theobroma umbraticum | reverse complement strand
CCCGCTTTAAATGATTGCATAACCTCATAATTGATTTTAAGTTGAATTTTTTTTGCATTTTTGATTAAAATAGATAATAATTGAATGTTTACCTTGGGAAACGTGAAGAAAGAGAAATTCATTGGCTTGAAAAGCCTATTTATAGTCATCCATGCCTTCCAAAAGCCTTACTACTTACTTTCAATGGTTTTATAATCTCGTAACTGACTTTAAGTGAAATTGTTT
>NW_018401397.1:475-681 GCF_002168275.2 Theobroma umbraticum | reverse complement strand
GAAGAAAAAGCCATTCGTTGGCAAGTAAAGTCCATTTATAGTCACCCATGCCTTTGAAAGCTTTATTTTTCGCTTTAAATGGTTTTATAATCTCATAATTAATTTTAGGTTCAATTTTTTTGTATTTTTGGTTAAAATAGATTATAATTAAATCTCTACCTTGGGAAACGTGAAGAAAAAGCCATTCATTTGCAAGACAAGTCCAT
>NW_018401397.1:352-465 GCF_002168275.2 Theobroma umbraticum | reverse complement strand
CTATGCCTTCAAAAGCCTTATTACTCGCTTTAAATAGTTTTATAGTTTCATAATTGACTTTAAATTAGAATTTTTTTTATTTCAGTTAAAATAGATTATAATTAATCGTCTAC
>NW_018401397.1:251-342 GCF_002168275.2 Theobroma umbraticum | reverse complement strand
ATGAAGAAAAAGCCATTCATTGACAAGAAAAGCCTATTTATAGCCATCCAAGCCTTCGAAAGCCTTATTACTCGCTTTAAATTGATTTATA
>NW_018401397.1:104-241 GCF_002168275.2 Theobroma umbraticum | reverse complement strand
TGATTTTAAGTTGAATTTTTTTATATTTTTGGTTAAAACATTATAATTAAATGTTTATCTTGAGAAACATGAAGAAAAAGCCAGTCATTGACAAGAAAAGTTTATTTATAGTCACCCACTCCTTCGAAAGCCTTATT
>NW_018401397.1:0-94 GCF_002168275.2 Theobroma umbraticum | reverse complement strand
AATGGTTGTATAACCTCATAATTGATTTTAAGTTCAATTGTTTTGCGTTTTTGGTTAAAATAGATAATAATTGAATGTTTACCTCAAGAAACGT
>NW_018401396.1:1837-1926 GCF_002168275.2 Theobroma umbraticum | reverse complement strand
ATTTCAAGTTGAATTTTTTTACATTCTTTATTAAAACAGACTATAATTGAATGTCTACCTTAGAAAACATGTAAAAAAAGCCATTCATT
>NW_018401396.1:1695-1827 GCF_002168275.2 Theobroma umbraticum | reverse complement strand
GTCCATTTATAGTCTCCATTTCCTTTAAAAGCCTTATTACTCTCTTTAAATGGTTTTATAATATCATAGTTGATTATAAGTTGAATTGTTTTACATTTTTAGTTAAAACAGACTATAATTGAATATCTACCT
>NW_018401396.1:1363-1497 GCF_002168275.2 Theobroma umbraticum | reverse complement strand
CATTTATAGTCACTCATTCTTTCAAAAGCCTTAGTACTCGCTTTAAAAAGTTTTGCAATCTCATAATTAATTATAGGTTAAATTTTTTTATATTTTTCTTAAAACAGACTATAATTGAATGTTTAGCTCGAGAA
>NW_018401396.1:1109-1353 GCF_002168275.2 Theobroma umbraticum | reverse complement strand
AAAAGCATTCATTGACAAGAAAAGTCCATTTACAGTCTCCCAATCATTCAAAAGTCTTATTATTCGCTTTAAATGGTTTTGTAATTTCATAATTGATTTTAGGGTTCAATGTTTTTACATTACTGGTTAAAACAAATTATAATTAAATACCTATCTTAAGAAACATGAAGAAAAAATAGTTCATTGGCAAGAAAATTTCATTTATAGTCTCCCCTTCGCTCAAAAGCCTTATTACTCGCTTTAA
>NW_018401396.1:799-1099 GCF_002168275.2 Theobroma umbraticum | reverse complement strand
AATCTCATAATTGATTTTAAGCTAAATTTTCTTATATTTTTTATTCAAACAGACAATAATTGAATGTTTACCTCTAGAAACATGAAGAAAAAGGCATCCATTAGCAAAAAAAGTCCATTTAGAGCCACCCATTATTTCAAAAGGCTTATTATTCACTTTATATAGTTTTATAATCTCAAAATTGATTTTAAGTTTAATTTTTTTGATATTTATGGTTATAACAGATTATAATTGAATGTCTACCTAGAGAAACGAGAACAAAACGGTATTCATTGGCAAGAAAAGTCCATTTATAGTCAC
>NW_018401396.1:436-789 GCF_002168275.2 Theobroma umbraticum | reverse complement strand
AAAAGCCTTATTACTCACTTTAAATGGTTTTACAAGCTCAACATTTATTTTAAGTTCAATTTTTTATATATTTTTATTAAAACAGATTATAATTGAATGTCTATTTCTTGAAACATGAAGAAAAAGATATTCATTGGTATGGAAAGTTCATTTATAGTCACTCATTCTTTCAAAAGCCTTATTACTGGCTTTAAATAGTTTTATCATCTCATAATTGATTTCAAGTTGAATGGTTTTATATTTTTGGCTCAAACAGATTATAATTGAATGTCTACCTCAAGAAACGTGAAGAAAAAAAAATTCATTGGCAAGAAAAGTCTATTTATAGTCACTCATTCCTTCAAAAGCCTTAT
>NW_018401396.1:202-332 GCF_002168275.2 Theobroma umbraticum | reverse complement strand
TTTTTTTTACGTTTTTACCTAAAATATATTATAATTGAATGGCGACCTCAAGAAACATGAAGAAGAAGGTATTCATTGGCAAGAAAAGTCCATTTATAATCCTTCATTCCTTCAAAAGCCTTAGTACTCG
>NW_018401396.1:0-192 GCF_002168275.2 Theobroma umbraticum | reverse complement strand
TTTTGCAATCTCATAATTGATTTTAAGTTGAATTTTTTTACATTTTTTAGGAAAACATACTCTAATTGAATGTCTACCTCGAGAAACTTGAAAAAAAAGCATTCATTGGCAAGAAAAATCTATTAATAGTCTCCTATTCATTCAAAAGCCTTATTACTCGCTTTAAATGGTTTTATAATTTCATAACTGATT
>NW_018401395.1:6898-7096 GCF_002168275.2 Theobroma umbraticum | reverse complement strand
TTAAATTGTTTTATAATCTCATAATTGATTTTAAGTCAATTTTTTCATTTTATTGGTTAAAGTAGATTATAATTGTATGTCTAGCTTGAGAAACATGTAGATAAAGCATTCATTGGCAAAAAAAGTCCATTTATAGTCACCTATTCTTTCAAAAATCTTATTACTCACTTTACATAGTTTTATAATCTCATAATTGAT
>NW_018401395.1:6563-6888 GCF_002168275.2 Theobroma umbraticum | reverse complement strand
ATTTTTTTACATTTTTCATTAAAACAAACTATAATTGAATGCTTACCTCAAGAAATGTGTAGAAAAAACCATTCATTGAGAAACAAAGTCCATTTATAGTCAATCATTTTTTCAAAAGCCTTATTTCTCGCTTTAAATTGTTCTATAATCTCATAATTGATTTTAAGTTGAATTTTTCTACATTTTTTGTTAGAATAGACTATAATTGAATATCTACCTTGAGAAATGTGAAGAAAACGATAATTATTGACAAAAAAGGTCCACTTATAGTCACCTATTCCTGTAAAAGCCTTATTACTCGCTTTAAATGGTTTTATAATCTCAT
>NW_018401395.1:6380-6553 GCF_002168275.2 Theobroma umbraticum | reverse complement strand
AAGTTGAATTTTTTTACATTTTTGGTTAAAAATAGACTATAATTGAATATTTACCTCGGGAAACGTAGAGAAAAAAGCATTCATTGGCAAGAAAACTCCTTTTATAGTCACCCATTCCATCAAAAGGTTTATTACTCACTTTAAATGGTTTTATAATCTCATAATTGATTTTA
>NW_018401395.1:6208-6365 GCF_002168275.2 Theobroma umbraticum | reverse complement strand
AATTTTTAGTTAAAATAGACTGTAATCAAATGTCTACCCTAAAAAATGTGTAGAAAAAGCCATTCATGGAGAATAAAAGTCCATTTCTAGTCACCTATTCTTCCAAAAGCCTCATTACTCGCTTTAAATTGTTTTATAATCTCATAATTGATTTTAA
>NW_018401395.1:5761-5966 GCF_002168275.2 Theobroma umbraticum | reverse complement strand
TTTTATAATCTCATAATTGATTTTAAGTTGAATTTTTTTATATTTTTTTAAAAATAAACTATAATTGAATGTCTGCCTTAAGAAACACATAGAAAAAGTCATTTATTGAGAAAAAAATCTATTTATAGTCAACCATTCCTTCAAAAGGCTTATTACTCGCTTTAAATAGTTTCGTAATCTCAAATTGATTTTAAGTTGAAATTTT
>NW_018401395.1:5656-5751 GCF_002168275.2 Theobroma umbraticum | reverse complement strand
CATTAAAACAGACTATAATTGAATGCTTGCCTTAGAAAACGTATAAAAAAAGTCATTCATTAGGAAGAAAAATCCATATATAGTCACCATTCCTT
>NW_018401395.1:5444-5556 GCF_002168275.2 Theobroma umbraticum | reverse complement strand
GGTGACTATAAATGGACTTTTCTTCTTAATGAATGGCTTTTTTTACATGTTTCTTGAGGCAGGCATTCAATTATAGTCTATTTTAATAAAAAAATGTAAAACAATTCTACTT
>NW_018401395.1:5331-5434 GCF_002168275.2 Theobroma umbraticum | reverse complement strand
ATGAGATTATAAAACAATTTAAAACGAGAAATAAGGCTTTTAATGGAATAGTTGACTATAAATAGACTTTTTTTCTCAATAAATGGCTTTTTCTATATGTTTC
>NW_018401395.1:4952-5303 GCF_002168275.2 Theobroma umbraticum | reverse complement strand
TTATGAGATTATAAAACCATTTAAAGCGAGTAATAAGATTTTTGAAAGAATGGGCGACTATATATGGACTTTTCTTGCCAATGAATGCTTTTATCTACACATTTCTCAAGGTAGACATACAATTATAATATACTTTAACCAATAATACGAAAAAATTGACTTAAAATCAATTATGAGATTAAAAAACAATTTAAAGCGAGTAATGAGGCTTTTGGAGGAATGGGTGACTAGAAATGGACTTTTATTCTCCATGAATGGCTTTTTCTATACATTTTTTAGGGTAGGCATTCGATTACAATCTATTTTAACCAAAAATTTAAAAAAATTCAACTTAAAATCAATTATGAGATT
>NW_018401395.1:4454-4773 GCF_002168275.2 Theobroma umbraticum | reverse complement strand
ATGTAAAGCGAGCAATAAGGCTTTTACAAGAATAGGTGACTATAAATGGACTTTTCTTGCTAATAATTGTCGTTTTCTTTACATTTCTTAAGGTAGATATTCAATTATAGTCTATTTTTACTAAAAATGTAGAAAAATTCGACTTAAAATTAATTATGAGATTATAAAACAATTTAAACAGAGAAATAAGGCTTTTGAAGAAATGATTGACTATAAATGGATTTTTTTTCTCAATGAATAGTTTTTTCTACATGTTTCTTGAGGTAAGCATTCAATTATAGTCTGTTTTAATGAAACATGTAAAAAAATTCAACTTAAA
>NW_018401395.1:4287-4444 GCF_002168275.2 Theobroma umbraticum | reverse complement strand
AGATTATAAAACTATTTAAAGCGAGTAATAAGATATTTGAAAGAATAGGTGACTGTAAATGGACTTTTCTTTCCAATGAATGCTTTTATCTATATGTTTCTCAACGTAGACATACAATTATAATCTACTTTAACAAATAAAATGAAAAAATTGACTT
>NW_018401395.1:4213-4277 GCF_002168275.2 Theobroma umbraticum | reverse complement strand
ATGAGATTATAAAACAATTTAAAGCAAGTACGAAGGCTTTTGAAGGAATGGGTGACTATAAATG
>NW_018401395.1:4103-4203 GCF_002168275.2 Theobroma umbraticum | reverse complement strand
CTCAATAAATGGCTTTTTGTACATGTTTTTTAAGGTAGGCATTCGATTATAGTCTGTTTCAACTAAAAATTTAAAAAAATTCAACTTAAAATCAATTATG
>NW_018401395.1:3891-4093 GCF_002168275.2 Theobroma umbraticum | reverse complement strand
ACCATTTAAAGCGAGTAATAAACCTTTTAAAAGAATGGTTGACTATAAATGGAGTTTTCTTACCAATGAATACTTTTTTCTTCACGTTTGTTAAGGTAGACATTCAATTATAGTCTGTTTTAACCAAAAATATAATAAAAATTAACTTAAAATCAATTATGAGACTATAAAACAATTTAAAGTGAGTAATAAGGCTTTTGAA
>NW_018401395.1:3507-3697 GCF_002168275.2 Theobroma umbraticum | reverse complement strand
TAAAATTAATTATGAGATTATAAAACCATTTAAAGCGAGCAATAAGCCTTTTGATGGAATTGGTGACTATAAATGGACTTTTCTTGCCAATGAATGCCTTTTTGTTCGCGTTTCTGACGGTAGGCATTTAATTATGGACTGTTTTAACTAAAAATGTAAAAAAATTCAACTTAAAAGTAGTTATGAGATT
>NW_018401395.1:3335-3497 GCF_002168275.2 Theobroma umbraticum | reverse complement strand
TTAAAGCAAGTAATAAGGCTTTTGAAGGAATGGTTGACTATAAATGGACTTTGATTCTCAATGAATGGCTTTTTCTACATGTTTCCCAATGCAGGCATTCAATTATAATTTGTTTTAATGAAAAATGTAAATAAATTCAAGTTAAAATCAATTATGAGTTTA
>NW_018401395.1:3197-3325 GCF_002168275.2 Theobroma umbraticum | reverse complement strand
TAAAGTGAGTAATAAGGCTTTTGAAAGAATGAGTGATTGTAAATAGACTTTTCTTACCAATGAATGCCTTTCTCTTCATGTTTCTTGATGTGAACATTCAATTATAATCTGTTTGAACCAAAAAAGTA
>NW_018401395.1:2985-3187 GCF_002168275.2 Theobroma umbraticum | reverse complement strand
AACTTAAAATCAATTTTGAGATTATAAAACCATTAAAATCGAGTAATAAGGCTTTTGAAGGAATAAGAGACTACAAATGGATTTTCTTGCCAATGAATACTTTTTTCATTACGTTTCTCGAGTTAGGCATTCAATTATAGTCTGTTTTAACTAAAAATGTGAAAACAATCAATCTAAAAGCAATTATGAGATTATAAAATAA
>NW_018401395.1:2840-2975 GCF_002168275.2 Theobroma umbraticum | reverse complement strand
ATAATAAGGCTTTTGAAGGAATGATTGACTATAAATAGACTTTTTTCTCAATGAATGGCTTTTTCTACACGTTTCTCAAGGCAAGACTTCAATTATAGTCTGTTTTAATGAAAAATGTTAAAAAATCAACTTAAA
>NW_018401395.1:2732-2830 GCF_002168275.2 Theobroma umbraticum | reverse complement strand
AGATTATAAAATCATTTAAAGCAAGTAATAAGGCTTTTGCAAGAATAGGTGACTATAAATGGACTTTTCTTACCAATGAATGCCTTTTTCTTTACGTT
>NW_018401395.1:2502-2632 GCF_002168275.2 Theobroma umbraticum | reverse complement strand
TTGAATTTTTTTACATTTTTCATTAAAACAGACTATAATTGAATGTTTGCCTTACGAAACATGTAGAAAAAGTTATTCGTTGGGAAGAAAAGTCCATTTACAGTCATCAATTCCTTCAAAAGCCTTATTA
>NW_018401395.1:2306-2492 GCF_002168275.2 Theobroma umbraticum | reverse complement strand
ATTGTTTTATAATCTCATAATTGATTTTAACTAGAATTGTTTTATATTTTTAGTTAAAACAGATTATAATTGAATGCTTACCTCAGAAAACGTGTAAAAAAACTCATTCCTTGAGAGGAAAATTCCATCTATAGCACCTATTCTTTTAAAAATCTTATTAATCGCTTTAAATGGTTTTATAATCTC
>NW_018401395.1:0-2225 GCF_002168275.2 Theobroma umbraticum | reverse complement strand
AAAAAGCCATTCATTGAGAAGAAAAGTCCATTTGTAGTCAACCGTTCCTTCAAAAGCCTTATTACTCACTTTAAATTGTTTTATAATCTCATAATAAATTTTAACTTGGATTTTTCTATATTTTTTGTTAAAACAGACTATAATTGAATGCCTACCTCGAGAAACATGAAGAAAAAGACATTCATTGGCAAGAGAAGTCCATTTATAGTCACCTATTCCTGCAAAAGCCTTATTGCTCGCTTTAAATGATTTTATAATCTCATAATTGACTTTAAGTTGATTTTTTAACATTTTTCATTAAAACTGACTATAATTGAAGTCCGGTCTTGAGAAATGTGTAGAAAAAGCCATTCATTGAGAAAAAAGTCTTTTTATTGTCAATCATTCCTTCAAAAGCCTTATTACTCGCTTTAAATTATTTTATAATCTCATAATTGCTTTCAGATTGACTATTTTTACATTTTTGGTTAAAACAGACTATAATTGAATGCCTAACTTGAGAAACGTAATGAAAAAAGTATTAACCGGTAAAAAAATCTATTTGTAGTCTCCTATTCCTTCAAAAGCCTTATTACTCGAGTTTAATGGTTTTATAATCTCAAAATTGATTTTAAGTTTAATTTTTTTTTACTTTTTTTGTTAAAATAGATTATAATTGAATGTTCACATCAAGAAACATGAAGAGAAAGGCATTTATTGGTAAAAAAAGTTTATTTATAGTCACCCATTCTTTTAAAAGCCTTATTACTCGCTTTAAATGGTTTTATAATCTCATAATTGATTTTAACTTGATTTTTTTATAATTTTCATTAAAACAAACTATAATTGAATGCTTGCCTCAGGAAACATGTAAAAAAGCCATTCATTGAGAATAAAAGTCTATTTATAGTCAACCATTCCTTCAAAAGCCTTATTACTTACTTTAAATTATTTTATAATCTTATAGCTGCTTTTAAGTTGAATTTTTTTATATTTTTGGTTAAAACAATCTAAAATTAAATGTCTACCTTGAGAAATATGAACAAAAAGGTATTCATTAGTAAGAAAAGTCCATTTATAGTCACTCATTCCATCAAAAGGCTCATAATTGATTTTAAGTTCAATTTTTTGCATTTTTGGCTAAAGCAGACTATAATTGAACGTCTACCTTAAGAAACATGAAGAAAAAGGTATTCATTGGCAAAAAAAGTCTATTTATAGTCACCTTTTCTTTCAAAAGCCTTATTATAAAAAGGTATTTATTTTATAATCTCATAATTGATTTAAAATTGAATTTTTTTACATTTTTAGTTAAAACAGACTATAATTGAATGTCTACCTTGAGAAACATGAAGAAAAAACATTCATTGGCAAGAAAACTCTATTTATGGTCACCCCTTCCCTCAAAAGGTTTGTTACTAGCTTTAAATAGTTTTATAATCTCATAATTGATTTTAAGTTGAATTTTTTAAAATTTTTTGTTAAAACAGACTCTAATCGAATTCTTACCTTGAAAAATGTGTACAAAAAGCCAATCATTGAGAATAAAAGTCTATTTATAGCCACCCATTCTTTCAAAAGTCTTCTTACACACTTTAAATTATTTTATAACCTCATAATTGATTTTAAGTTAATTTTTTCATATTATTGGTTAAAGTAGACTATAATTATATGTCTACCTTGAGAAATATGTAGATAAAAGCAATCATTGGTAAGAAAAGTCCATTTATAATCACCCATTTTTCAAAAATCTTATCACTCACTTTAAATGGTTTTATAATCTCATAATTGATTTTAAGCTGAATTTTTTTACATTTTTCATTAAAACAGACTATAATTGAATGCCCACCTCGAGAAACATGTAGAAAAACTATTTCATTGAGAAAAAGAGTTCATTTATAGTCAACCATTTCTTCAAAAGCCTTATTTCTCGCTTTAAATTGTATTATAATCTCATAACTGATTTTAAGTTGAATTTTTCTACATTTTTAGTTAAGAAATATGAAGAAAAAGACATTCATTGGGAAGAAAAGTCCATTTACAGTCACTTATTCCTGCAAAAGCCTTATTGCTCGCTTTAAGTGGTTTATAATATCATAATTGGATTTAAGTTTAATTTTTTTACTTTTTTAGTTAAAACAGATTATAATTGAATGTGCACCTCAAGAATCACAAAGAGAAAAGTATTCATCGGTAAGAAAAGTCCATTTATAGTCACCCATTCTTTCAAAAGCCTTATTACTCGC
>NW_018401394.1:1602-1694 GCF_002168275.2 Theobroma umbraticum | reverse complement strand
ACCTTGAGAAACATGAAGAAAGAGCCATTGATTGACAAGAAAAGCCTATTTATAATCACTCAAGCCTTCGAAAGCCTTATTACTCGCTTTAA
>NW_018401394.1:1384-1592 GCF_002168275.2 Theobroma umbraticum | reverse complement strand
AATTTCATAATTGATTTTAAGTTAAATTTTTTTACATTTTTGCTTAAAACAGATTATAATTAAATGTCTACCTTGAGAAACATGATGAAAAAGCAATTCATTGGGAGGAAAAGTCCATTTATAGTCACCCACTCCTTCGAAAGCCTTATTTCTTGATTTAAATGGTTTTATAATCTCATAATTAATTTTAAGTTGAATTGTTTTTGCA
>NW_018401394.1:933-1128 GCF_002168275.2 Theobroma umbraticum | reverse complement strand
ATGAAGAAAGAGCCATTCATTGACAAGAAAAGCCTATTTATAGTCACCCAAGCCATCGAAAGTCTTATTACTCGCTTTAAATGGATTTATAACCTCATAATTGGTTTTAATCTAAATTTTTTTACATTTTTGGTTAAAACCGATTATAGTTAAATGTCTACCTTGAGAAACTTGATGAAAAAGCCATTCATTGGC
>NW_018401394.1:438-610 GCF_002168275.2 Theobroma umbraticum | reverse complement strand
TTGGTTAAAATAGATAATAATTGAATGTCTACCTCGAAAAACATGAAGCAAGAGTCATTCATTGGTAGGAAAAGCCTACATAGAGTCACCCATGCCTTCAAAGGCCTTATTACTCACCTTATATGGTTTTATAATCTCATAATTGATTTTAACTTGAATTGTTTTACATTTT
>NW_018401394.1:108-258 GCF_002168275.2 Theobroma umbraticum | reverse complement strand
TAAGTTGAATTTTTTTTATTTTTGGTTAAAACAAATAATAATTGAATGTCTACCTAAAAAACCATGAAGCAAGAGCCATTCGTTGGCAAGAAAAGCCTATTCCGAGTCGCCTATGCCTTCAAAAGCCTTATTACTCACTTTAAATGGTTT
>NW_018401394.1:0-98 GCF_002168275.2 Theobroma umbraticum | reverse complement strand
TAATTGATTTTAACTTAAATTGTTTTACATTTTTTGCTAAAATTGATTATAATTAAATGTCATCCTCTAGAACCGTGAAGAGAAAGCCATTCATTGGC
>NW_018401393.1:1168-1269 GCF_002168275.2 Theobroma umbraticum | reverse complement strand
TATAGTCTGTTTTAATGAAAAATGTAAACAAAATTAAACTTAAAATCAATTATGTGATTATAAAACCATTTAAAGCTAGCAATAAGGCTTTTGAAAGAATG
>NW_018401393.1:1026-1158 GCF_002168275.2 Theobroma umbraticum | reverse complement strand
AACGGACTTTTCTTACCAATGAATGTTTTTTTCTTCATGTTTCTCAATGTAGACACTCAATTATAATCAAATTTAATTAAAAATATACAAAGAATTCAAATTAAAATTAATTTTGAGATTATAAAACCATTT
>NW_018401393.1:514-657 GCF_002168275.2 Theobroma umbraticum | reverse complement strand
TAACCAAAAATGTACAAAGAATTCAAATTAAAATCAATTTTGATATTATAAAACTATTTAAAGTGAGTAATAAGGCTTTTAAAAGAAAATAAGACTATAAATTGACTTTTCTTGCTAATGAATGCTTTTGTCTTCACGTTTCC
>NW_018401393.1:98-186 GCF_002168275.2 Theobroma umbraticum | reverse complement strand
TTTTTAGATTATGAAGTCATTTAAAGTGAGTAATAAGGCGTTTTAGGGAATGCGATACTATAAATTGACTTTTCTTGCTAATGAATGC
>NW_018401393.1:0-88 GCF_002168275.2 Theobroma umbraticum | reverse complement strand
ATGTTTCCCAAGGTAAGCATTCAATTATTGTCTGTTTAATCAAAAATGTAAAAAAAATTAAACTTAAAATCAATTATGAGATTATTAA
>NW_018401392.1:2270-2354 GCF_002168275.2 Theobroma umbraticum | reverse complement strand
TTAAATGGTTTTATAATCTCATAATTGATTTTAAGTAAAATTTTTTTATATTTTGGGTTAAAATAGACTATAATTGAATGTTTA
>NW_018401392.1:2169-2260 GCF_002168275.2 Theobroma umbraticum | reverse complement strand
TATAAAGAAAAAGGCATTCATTGACAAGAAAAGTCCATTTATAGCCACCCAGTTTTTCAAAAGGCTTATTTACTCGCTTTAAATGATTTTA
>NW_018401392.1:2077-2159 GCF_002168275.2 Theobroma umbraticum | reverse complement strand
ATTGATTTTAGGTTGAATTGTTTCACATTTTTAGCTAAAACACAATATAAGTGAATGTCTAGCTTGATAAACATGAAGAAAC
>NW_018401392.1:1318-1431 GCF_002168275.2 Theobroma umbraticum | reverse complement strand
TTTTGTTTCAACAGACTATAATTGAATGTCGACCTTGAGAAAAGTGAAGAAAAAAGCATTCTTTTGGAAGAAAAGTCAATTTATAGTCTCTTATTCCTTCAAAAGCCTTATTA
>NW_018401392.1:1177-1308 GCF_002168275.2 Theobroma umbraticum | reverse complement strand
ATTATTTTATAATCTCATAATTGATTTTAAGCCGAATTTTTTGAAATTTTTAGTTAAAACAGACTATAATTGAATGATTGCCTCAAGAAATGTGGAAAAAAAACCATTCATTGAGAAGAAAAGTCCATTTA
>NW_018401392.1:998-1158 GCF_002168275.2 Theobroma umbraticum | reverse complement strand
AAGCCTTATTACTCGCGTTAAATGATTTTATAATCTTATAATTGATTTTAAGTTAAATTTTTTTACACTTTTCATTAAAACAAACTATAATTGAATGCCCACCTCGGGAAACATGTAGAAAAAGCCATTCATATGGAAGAAAAGTCCATTTATAATCACC
>NW_018401392.1:458-626 GCF_002168275.2 Theobroma umbraticum | reverse complement strand
CTCAAAATTGATTTTAAGTTCAATTGTTTTTACATTATTGTTTAAAATAGATTAAAATTAAATGTTTAGCTCTAGAAACTTGAATAAAAAGACATTCATTGGTAGGAAAAGGCCATTTATAGTCACCCATTCCTTCAAAAGGCATATTACTCGCTTTAAATGGTTTTA
>NW_018401392.1:146-330 GCF_002168275.2 Theobroma umbraticum | reverse complement strand
TCACTAGCAAAAAAAGTCCATTTATAGTCACCCATCCCTTTAAAAACCTTATTATTCACTTCAAATGATTTTAGAATCTCATAATTGATTTTAAGTGGAATTTTTTATATGTTGGGTTAAAACAGACTACAATTGAATGTTTACCTCGAGAAACATAAAGAAAAAGGCATTCATTGGCAAGAAA
>NW_018401392.1:0-121 GCF_002168275.2 Theobroma umbraticum | reverse complement strand
TCAAAAGCCTTATTACTCGCTTTAAATGATTTTATGATCTCATAATTGATTTTACATTGAATTGTTTTACATTTTTTGCTAAAAACACACTATAATTGAATGTCTAGCTTGAGAAACATGA
>NW_018401391.1:883-1018 GCF_002168275.2 Theobroma umbraticum | reverse complement strand
ATTTGTAGTCACTCAAGCCTTCGAAAGCGTTATTTCTTCGTTTAAATGGTTTTATAAACTAATAACTGTTTTTAAGTTGGGTATTTTTACATTTTTAGTTAAAACAGACTAGAATTGAATGTCTACCTCAAGAAA
>NW_018401391.1:607-727 GCF_002168275.2 Theobroma umbraticum | reverse complement strand
TGGTTTTATGACATCGTAATTGATTTTAAGTTGAATCTTTTCACATTTTTAGTTAAAACAGATTATAGTTGAATGTCTACCTCGAGAAACATGAAGAAAGGTACTCATCAGCAAGAAAAG
>NW_018401391.1:0-110 GCF_002168275.2 Theobroma umbraticum | reverse complement strand
AAAGCCAACCATTGGCACGAAAAGTTCATTTGTAGTCACTCAAGCCTTCAAAAGCTTTATTACTTGGTTTAAATGGTTTTATAAACTAATAATTGTTTTTAAGTTGAGTA
>NW_018401390.1:1267-1386 GCF_002168275.2 Theobroma umbraticum | reverse complement strand
TTAAAGCGAGTAATAAGGCTTTCGAAGGCATGGGTGACTATAAATTGACTTTTCCTACCAATGAGTGGCTTTTTCATCATGTTTCTCAAGGTAGACATTTAATTATAATCTGTTTTAAC
>NW_018401390.1:1163-1253 GCF_002168275.2 Theobroma umbraticum | reverse complement strand
AATTCAACTTAAAATTAATTATGAGGTTATAAATCCATTTAAAGTGAGTAATAAGGCTTTTGAAGGTTTGGGTGACTATAAATAGGCTTT
>NW_018401390.1:1084-1153 GCF_002168275.2 Theobroma umbraticum | reverse complement strand
GAATGGCTCTTTCTTCATGTTTCCCAAGGTACGCAATTAATTATAATCTATTTTAACTAAAATAAAAAG
>NW_018401390.1:899-1074 GCF_002168275.2 Theobroma umbraticum | reverse complement strand
TTAAAGTCAACTATGAAATTATAAAACCATTTAAAGTGAGTAATAGGGCTTTTGAAGGCATGGGTGACTATAAATGGACTTGTCTTGACAATGAATGGCTTTCTCTTCACGTGTCTTGAGGTGACATTTAATTATAATCTGTTTTAGTAAAAAATGTAAAACAATTCAAGTTAAA
>NW_018401390.1:526-644 GCF_002168275.2 Theobroma umbraticum | reverse complement strand
TGGCTCTTGCTTCATGTTTTTCAAGGTAGACATTCACCTATTATCTATTTTAACAAAAAATATGAAAAAATATAAAAGAATTCAACTTAAAGTCAATTATCAAATTATAAAACCATTT
>NW_018401390.1:345-497 GCF_002168275.2 Theobroma umbraticum | reverse complement strand
TTCTTGAGGTAGAGATTTAATTATAATCTATTTTAACCAAAAATGCAAAAAAAATTCAACTTAAAATTAATTATGAGATTATAAAAACATTTAAAGCTAGAAATAAGGCTTTCGAAGGCATGGGTAACTATAAATGGACTTTACTTGCCAAT
>NW_018401390.1:0-110 GCF_002168275.2 Theobroma umbraticum | reverse complement strand
GAAGGCATGGGTGACTATAAATAGGCTTTTCTTGCCAATGAAGGGCTTTTTCTTGGCGTTTCTCAAGGTAAACATTCAATTATTATCTATTTTAACCAAAAATGTAAAAC
>NW_018401389.1:0-2248 GCF_002168275.2 Theobroma umbraticum | reverse complement strand
AATTTGTGCAAGTCCCATAATGATAAGGAAGCCTCTCCAAAAGCGGTATGAAGGTGTTCGTGGTTGGACAACAACTCTCACAAAATGCTTGAATGACATCTTTGTTACGATCATAAGTATATAAAGATGCGTAAATAGCATCGGCCATCTTCATATCACGTAAGAGCTTCTTATATCGAAATAACACATCTTCAATCCACTCCCAATATTTGGGGATATACTTAAATTCTCCATCGTGACAGAACTACCCCAATAAGCCTCACCGAAAATTATACGGCTTGCCAATGTGATAAATTTCTCTTGATTGAAAGTTTTGTCATGAAGATAAGATTGGAGACATCGAGCTGTTGAGGAAGATTGCGAGATCTTGATTGGCTTAGAAGTCCATTATTCTAAAGTTGTAAGAGCACCGAGTGGTAGAGATGCCAAAAAATGACCAATTATAGGTCTCACTGTGGGAAGAAACAACCCTTTCTTCATATCTTCATCCTTTTTTGAAAGAATAACAAGTTGATTTTCGTAGTCCTTGAAGTACACCATGGTGATTGTAAATTGTGTGCTAGTATAAAGAGCACCTCCCAAGGATCAACAAGTGCTATTACAAAGAGCACCCTCCAAGGATAATAAATCGTGTGCTAGTATAAAGAGCACCTCCCAATGATAAACAAGTGCTATTATAAAGAGCATCTTCCAAGGATAATAAATCGTGTGCTATTTTAAAGAGCACCCCCAAGGATCAATAAGTGCTATCGTAAAGAGCACCCTTTGAGGATAACAAATCACGTGCTATTGTAAAGAGCACCACCTTAATCTGCTGCCAATTTCTCCCACTTCAATTTAAACTTGATTTGATTATAGGCTAATAAATTTGATATTTAACTGTAAAAAAAAATGTCAAATTATTAGTCTAAAACAACAATTTTGAAAAAAATTTCAATAAAAAAAAGTGAAAAAAAAAATTGTGGCAATATTGGATTTCGGTAATTTACGATTACACGGGTACGAAGTTGATGAGAAGATATTGGCCAATTCTCGGCCTCCTTAATGTTTTCCTATGTCCTTGTAATGTTGCAAAACAAATGGTCGCTTATCATGGCAATTGAAACGTGGCAAGATGTATGGTGGCTTGTATGATATATATATATATATATATATATATATATATAGTTTAACATAGCAATTGAAACAAAGGATGGCTAATTTCCTAGGTGTATAAGGTGGCAAGAATACAATTTGCATGGCAATCAAAACGTGGCAATGGAAGATGAATTAATGTAAGGTGGCAATATGATGGCTTAACGTGGCATGGTGATATCTATGGCTTTCTTGATTCAATTATGAGCTTGCAAGGTGTTTTGCATGAATTTTAGCATGGCAATTGGAACGTGGCAAGATAAATGTTGGCTTGCATGATTTTAAGCATGGAAACATGGTGAGATAAATAATAGCTAGCATAATTTAGCATGGCAAAAAAAAAAAATCAAAGAACCAAGAAAGAATTGGCAATCGGCTTACCATGTAAAGAGAAAAAAAAAGATGCTTTCACCAACAAGAAGTATGCTACCTTTACTTGATGGTTAAAGAAATCTTGAAGCTGCAAGTATGAATTACTGTACGGATTGAAGCAATTGCAACTAAAATATTATGGATTCCAATGTTTGATGTGTAGAGAATTGGCAAGGGGTCCTTTTTATAGAGTAAAAAAAGAGAATCCTAGTTAATTAAGGAATGCAATATCAATTGCAATATGCTTCTTTTAAAATTATAATTCTATTGCAATATATTTCTTCAAATAGTTTTATTGCAATATACATCTTCTAAAGTTATAATTTTCTTACCTATGAGTAAGCATAATTCAAACTTAACTTGGATTGGAATTATACCAAGTCATGTTAGAATTTTAAGAAATCCTAAAAATTTTAAAATTTCAAGACTTGTCCACTTGCCACATTCAAAATCATGGGTGAACAAGTCTTGAGGGGGCATCTGTAGAAGGAAAAAATTATCAGCCAATTTCGTGCCGTCATGTGAATTTAATAATATTTTAATCATGTAATTAATTATAAAATAAATAAGTTATTGGTTAGATTATTTTAAAAACATATAGTTGAACCAATTCACCTATTGGTATATATTTATCCCTTGAGATAATATTTAAATTGGACCAATGAAAAATTAGTTATTGGTCATCCAGTTTATCTCTAAATAAATCAAAATAATTTAGAGATAATATTTATATTTTGACCAA
>NW_018401388.1:1259-1386 GCF_002168275.2 Theobroma umbraticum | reverse complement strand
CTCGCTTTAAATGGTTTTATAATCTCATAATTAATTTCAAGTTGAATTTTTTTTACATTTTTAGTCAAAACAGACTATAATTAAATACTTGCCTCAATAAACGTGCAAAAAAAGCCATTCATTGAGA
>NW_018401388.1:614-771 GCF_002168275.2 Theobroma umbraticum | reverse complement strand
CGCTTTAAATAGTTTTATAATCTCATAATTGATTTCAAGTTGAATTTTTTTTAAATTTTTGGTTAAAATAGACTATAATTAAATGCTTGCCTAAAGAAACGTATAAAAAAAGTCATTCATTGAGAAAAAATGTCCATTTATAGTCACCCATTCCTTC
>NW_018401388.1:271-358 GCF_002168275.2 Theobroma umbraticum | reverse complement strand
TACTCACTTTAAACGGTTTTATAATCTCATAATTGATTTTGCATTGAGTTTTTTTGCATTTTTTTAAAACAGACTATAAGTGATTGT
>NW_018401388.1:155-261 GCF_002168275.2 Theobroma umbraticum | reverse complement strand
AAATGTGCAGAAAAAGCCATTCATTGGGAAGAAAAGTCTATTTATAGTAACCTACTCCTTGAAAAGGCTTATTACTCGCTTTAAATGGTTTTATAATCTCATAATT
>NW_018401388.1:0-145 GCF_002168275.2 Theobroma umbraticum | reverse complement strand
TGAATTTTTTTACATTTTTTATTAAAACATATTATAATTGAATGTCTACCTCCAGAAACGTGAAGAAACAAGCATTCATTGACAAGAAAAATCCATTTGGAGTCACTCTTTCCTTCAAAAAGCTTATTACTCACTTTAAACGGTT
>NW_018401387.1:1472-1599 GCF_002168275.2 Theobroma umbraticum | reverse complement strand
CTTAGAGAATTCAAAAAAGCACTAGGATGGACCATAGCTGATATTAAGGGAATTTGCCCTTTTGTTTGCATGAATAAAATCCTCATTGAGGAAAATCACAAAGCCACAATTGAACAGCAAAGAAGAT
>NW_018401387.1:843-981 GCF_002168275.2 Theobroma umbraticum | reverse complement strand
TTGCTCCTGAAGATCAAGAAAAGACTACATTTACATGTCCTTATGGCACCTTTGGTTATAATCTAAATTTTTAATCTCTTTCTGGCTTATTTTCAGTTGGATTTGAATTGTTTATTCCAATTTGTTCTTAATGCTTTT
>NW_018401387.1:0-183 GCF_002168275.2 Theobroma umbraticum | reverse complement strand
TAATTTTAGTACTTAGTAAAATTTTAGATCAATTCCCTGTGGCATCGATACTCTACTTACTAATATACTATCTATTCGATACGTATACTTGCATATTTGAATTTTAACTAATATACTATCTATTCTAACTTTGGTATCAGAGCCACAGCGGTTCAAGAGGTATTTACTTCTAAACAAAACTTT
>NW_018401386.1:1936-2070 GCF_002168275.2 Theobroma umbraticum | reverse complement strand
CAAGGCTTTTGAAGATATGGGTGACTATAAATAGTCTTTTCTTGCCAACGAATGGCTTTCTCTTCATGTTTCTTAAGGTAGACATTCAATTATTATCTGTTTTAACTAGAAATGTAAAAACATTCAACTTAAAA
>NW_018401386.1:1336-1501 GCF_002168275.2 Theobroma umbraticum | reverse complement strand
GAAAAATGTAAAAAAATTCAGCTTAAAATCAGTTATGAGATTATAAAACCATTTGAAGCGAGTAATAAGGCTTTTAAAGGTGCCGGTGACTATAAATAATCTTTTCTTACCAATGAATGGCTCTTTCTTCACATTTCTTGAGGTAGACATTCAATTATTATCTGT
>NW_018401386.1:837-1017 GCF_002168275.2 Theobroma umbraticum | reverse complement strand
ATAAAGCTTTTAGAGGCATGGGAGACTATAAATGGACTTTTCTTGCTGGTGAATTGCTTTTTCTTCACATTTCTCAAGGTAGACATTTAGTTATAATATGTTTTAACCAAAAATGTAAAAAACTTCAACTTAAAATCTATTATGAGATTGTAAAACCATTTAAAGCGAGTAATAAGGCTT
>NW_018401386.1:0-119 GCF_002168275.2 Theobroma umbraticum | reverse complement strand
AAGCGAGTAATAAGGCTTTTGAAAGTATGAGTGACTATAAATAGACTTTTCTTGAGAATGAATGGCTTTTTCTTCACGTTTCCCAAGGTAGACATTCAATTATAATATGTTTTAATAAA
>NW_018401385.1:2011-2166 GCF_002168275.2 Theobroma umbraticum | reverse complement strand
ATAAGTGGACTTTTCTTGCTAATGAATGCTTTTTTCTTCACGTTTCTTGAGGTAAACATTATGCTATAGTCTGTTTTAACCAGAAATGTAAAGTTCAACTGAAAATCAATTATGAGATTAGAAAACTATTTAAAGCGAGTAATAAGGCTTTTAAA
>NW_018401385.1:1795-1902 GCF_002168275.2 Theobroma umbraticum | reverse complement strand
TAAGGCTTTTGAAGGAATAGGAGACTATAAATGTGCTTTTCTTGCCAATGAATGATTTTTTTCTTCACCTTTCTCAAGGTAGACAATCAGTTATAGTCTGTTTTAAC
>NW_018401385.1:1577-1785 GCF_002168275.2 Theobroma umbraticum | reverse complement strand
AAAAAATTCAACTTAAAATCAATTAAGAGATTATAAAACCATTTAAAGCTAGTAATAAACTTTTTAAAGGAATGGGTGACAATAAATGGGCTTTTCTTATCAATAAATGCTTTTTTCTTCTCGTTTCTTATGGTAGAAATTAAATTATAATCTGTTCTAACCAATAATGTAAAAAAACTTGAACCTAAAATCAATTTTAAGATTAGAA
>NW_018401385.1:1272-1395 GCF_002168275.2 Theobroma umbraticum | reverse complement strand
TATAAAACCATTTAAAGCAAGTAATAAGGCTTTTAAAGGAATGGGTGACTATGAGTGGACTTTTCTTTCCAATGAATGCTTTTTTCTTAATGTATCTTAAGGTAGACAGTCAGTTATGGTCTG
>NW_018401385.1:1136-1262 GCF_002168275.2 Theobroma umbraticum | reverse complement strand
TTTTCTCTTCTTGTTTCTCAAGGTAGACCTTCAATTATAATATGTTTTAACAAACAATGTAAAAAAACTTGAACCTAAAATCAATTTTAATATTGGAAATCCATTTGAAACGAGTAATTAGGCTTT
>NW_018401385.1:734-866 GCF_002168275.2 Theobroma umbraticum | reverse complement strand
AAGCAAGTAATAAACCTTTTAAAGGAATGGGTGACTATATATGGACTTTTCTTGTTAATGAATGCTTTTCTCGCCACATTTCTCAAGGTAAACCTTCAATTATAATCTGTTTTAACCAACAATGTAAAAAAA
>NW_018401385.1:612-722 GCF_002168275.2 Theobroma umbraticum | reverse complement strand
ATCAATTTTAAGTTTAGAAATCCAACTAAATCGTGTAATAACGCTTTGGAAGGAGTAGGAGACTATAAATGGGCTTTTCTTGCCAATGAATACTTTTTTCTTCACGTTTC
>NW_018401385.1:284-407 GCF_002168275.2 Theobroma umbraticum | reverse complement strand
TTTAAAGGAATGGGTGACTATAAATGGACTTTTCTTGCAAATGAATGCCTTTCTTTTCACGTTTCCCAAGGTAAACCTTCAATTATAATCTATTTTAATCAACAATTTAGAAAAACTTGAACC
>NW_018401385.1:0-177 GCF_002168275.2 Theobroma umbraticum | reverse complement strand
AGCAAGTAATAAGGCTTTTGGAGGAATAGGAGACTATAAATGGGCTATCCTAGCCAATGAATGATTTTTCTTCACGTTTCTCGAGGTAGACATTCAGTTACAGTTTACTTTAGCCAAAAAAATTAAAAAATTCAACTTAAAATCAATTATGAAATTATAAAACCATTTAAAGCAAGT
>NW_018401384.1:822-1056 GCF_002168275.2 Theobroma umbraticum | reverse complement strand
AAAGATTGGAGTGAAGTGCAGAAAATATGTAGAGTGTTCTTGAGGTTTTTGAGCTATTTTTTATCTTGGAAGCCTTCCAATCTAATTCTTGGTTGTTGGGAGGTGTTTATATACTTGAAAAATCAACTTTGTTGGAAGTTAGACAGATTCTGACCATTGGAAACAATTTCGGAGCAATTCTGCCCATTACTTTATCTTTTAGCGTCAGTTCAAACTGCCAGACAGAATGCTCTT
>NW_018401384.1:642-812 GCF_002168275.2 Theobroma umbraticum | reverse complement strand
TCGATATCACTTAGTCAACTAAGTCGTTTCTATCTCTGAACTCAATTTCTAGCAATAGGCTCTATCTTTAAGCATTTCTGACAATGCCTTCTTGGTTGACTGACAAGCTTTCTTGGTCGATTGAGTCGTTTTTGTTTATGAACCCGGTTTCTGGCAGTAAGCTCTTAGTC
>NW_018401384.1:437-632 GCF_002168275.2 Theobroma umbraticum | reverse complement strand
GTCTCTTGGTCGACTAAGTGCTCTCTATTTCATGATTTTCTTGAACCTGTCAGATTCTCTTTTAATTTTTATCCAACCAACTCCCTTGATTATTCAACTTAGAGGCTTCTCACATCATTGCTCACTTATAGCTCCTTATTCTATAAGTTTTGATATTGTTTTTTGAATGATCAACTTATTATTAAATATATTTGT
>NW_018401384.1:0-202 GCF_002168275.2 Theobroma umbraticum | reverse complement strand
CTGAGTGTGTGCTCCCCCTTAATGTATGCATGGTCTTTACAAGTTATTTTTCCACCCAGCTCAACAAGTCAGCATATTCTTATCTATATCTTAGAAGAAGTGACTAGTATAAATTCATAGATTTTAGTACAGAACTTTTCAAGCTTCTAGATCATTGATGATGGGTGACAGATTACCATTCACATTGTAACAGTCTGTCACT
>NW_018401383.1:888-1006 GCF_002168275.2 Theobroma umbraticum | reverse complement strand
CTTTTAAAGGAATGGGTGACTATAAATGGGCTTTTCTTACCAATGAATACTTTTTACTTCACGTTTCTCGAGGTAGACATTAAGTTATAGTCTGATTTAAACAAAAATATTAGAAAAA
>NW_018401383.1:739-850 GCF_002168275.2 Theobroma umbraticum | reverse complement strand
AATGTAAAAAAATTCAACTTAAAATCAATTATGACATTATAAAACCGTTTAAAGTAAGTAATAAACCTTTTATAGGTATGGGTGACTATAAATGGACTTTTCTTACCAATG
>NW_018401383.1:405-539 GCF_002168275.2 Theobroma umbraticum | reverse complement strand
ATAAATGGGCTTTTCTTGCCAATGAATGCTTTTTTCTTCATGTTTCTCAAGGTATACATTCAGTTGTAGTATGATTTAACTAAAAATATTAAAAAATTCAATTTAAAATCAATTATGAGATTATAAAACCATTT
>NW_018401383.1:0-155 GCF_002168275.2 Theobroma umbraticum | reverse complement strand
TTTTAACGGAATGGGTGACTATAAATAGACTTTTCTTATTAATCAATGATTTTTTCTTCACGTTTCTCATGGTAGACATTCAATTATAATCTGATTTAACCAATAATGTAAAAAAACTCGAACCTAAAATCAATTTTAAGATTAGAAATCCATTT
>NW_018401382.1:1511-1630 GCF_002168275.2 Theobroma umbraticum | reverse complement strand
ATGGGTGACTCTAAATGGACTTTTCTTGTCAAAGAATGCTTGTTTCTTCATGTTCCTTGAGGTAGACATTCAATTATTGTATGGTTTAATAAAAAATGTAAAAAATTCTGCTTAAAATC
>NW_018401382.1:1404-1501 GCF_002168275.2 Theobroma umbraticum | reverse complement strand
TTATAAAACCATTTAAAGCGAGTAATACGCCTTTTAAAGGAATGGGTCACTATAAATGGACTTTTTTTCTCAATGAATAGTTTTTTTTGCACGTTTC
>NW_018401382.1:886-1023 GCF_002168275.2 Theobroma umbraticum | reverse complement strand
TGACTAAAAATGGATTTTTCTTCTCAATGAATGGCTTTTTCTATACCTTTCATGCGGTAGGCTTTTAATTATAGTTTGTTTTAAAAAAATACAAAAAAACTCAACTTAAAATAAATTATGAGATTATAAAGCTATTT
>NW_018401382.1:511-673 GCF_002168275.2 Theobroma umbraticum | reverse complement strand
TTGAAGGAATGAGTGACCATAAATAAACTTTTCTTCTCAATGAATGGCTTTTTTTACATGTTTTCCAAGTCAGACAATGAATTATAGTCTCTTTTAACAAAAAATATAAAGAAATTCAACTTAACGTCAATTATGAGATTATAAAACTATTTAAAGCGAGTA
>NW_018401382.1:336-501 GCF_002168275.2 Theobroma umbraticum | reverse complement strand
TGAACGAATAGGTGACTCTAAATGGACTTTTCTTGTTAATGAATGCTTGTTTCTTCAGGTTTCTCAAGGTAAGCATTCAATTATAGTATGTGTTAATCAAAAATGTTAAAAAATTCAACTTCAAATTATTTATGAGATTATAAAACTATTTAAAGCGAGTAATAA
>NW_018401382.1:0-115 GCF_002168275.2 Theobroma umbraticum | reverse complement strand
TATGGTCTGTTTTAACAAAAAATATAAGCAAATTCAAATTAAAATCAGTTATGAGATTATAAAACTATTTAAAACAAGCAATAAGCATTTTGAAGGAATGGGTGACTATAAACCG
>NW_018401381.1:1053-1199 GCF_002168275.2 Theobroma umbraticum | reverse complement strand
TATATTTTTTATTAAAATAGATTATAATTGAATGTCTACCTCGAGAAACGTGGATAAAAAGATACCCATTGGCAGAAAAAGTCCATTTACAATCACCCATGTTTTCGAAAGCCTTATTACTCGCTTTAAATGATTTTATAACCTCA
>NW_018401381.1:684-797 GCF_002168275.2 Theobroma umbraticum | reverse complement strand
AAAAAGATATCCGTTGGCAAGAAAAGTCCATTTATAGTCACCCATGCCTTCAAATAGTTTTACTCGCTTTAAATAGTTTTTTAATCTTATAACTAGTTTTAAGTTGAACTTTT
>NW_018401381.1:206-313 GCF_002168275.2 Theobroma umbraticum | reverse complement strand
TATAACCTCATAATTGATTTTAATTTAAATTTTATAATATTTTTTATTAAAATATACTACAATTGAATGCCTATCTCAAAAAACGTAAAGAAAAACATAACCATTGA
>NW_018401381.1:0-196 GCF_002168275.2 Theobroma umbraticum | reverse complement strand
CACTTATAGTCACCCATACCTTTGAATTCTTTATTACTCGCATTAAATCATTCATAAACACTTAATTGATTTTAAGTTGAAGTTTTGTACTTTTTTTATTAAAGCATATTATAATTTAATGTCTGTCTCATGAAACATGAAACAAAAGATATCTATTGACAAGAAAAGCCCATTTATAGTCACCCATGCCTTCAAA
>NW_018401380.1:0-1139 GCF_002168275.2 Theobroma umbraticum | reverse complement strand
ACATGATCATCCTCTCATTTTTGTCAAAAAGAGTTATGACACTTGCTCTATATGCGGTCACCTTTGGCAAGATGTAGCTCTTGAATATAAATTTTGTACACCCAACTATACCTTCCATTGCAATTGTTATTGGGGATATTTGAGGTTCTTAGGTTTGTTGTAAAATAGGGGTGAAATTGTTGTATTTTTCATTGTTTTATTTGTTTCTATTCAATAAATGTAAGACTGCTTAATTCTGATGCCTGTTTCCTTAACAAAGAAAAAGAAAGAACACTATAAATCATAATTATCAAAGTGAAATGTTTCAACATGCATTTGTACTTATCAATATCAACACTTTACAATGGAATCTTTTGTCATCTCTTTGACAAGCCTATCTTGCTTACTATCTACTCCCATCCTATATAATGCATTAATGTTAGGACCCATTTCTAGGAGCCTATGACTAATGTAAAGATCTGCGTGGGTTTGGCCCATTGGGCCCAATCAAGCCTTAATAAACATGCATGGGTTTGACATCCATTGCATTCATGCAACATCCATACAGTATAATGTATATATCAACATTCACATGTTAGAATTTAGAAGTAAGTAAACATCATCACATCATTATGAAACTTCTCAACATAATGTGTGGAATTTTATTCATTGAATATCAATATTCACAAAACATATAATTCTGTGGTCTAGCTGCATCCCATGCCTTTATCATATATGGTCCTTTCACCATAAGAACATTATTCATTTGCACCTATTTTGAGGATCAACACAATAATATTCATAATCATAAAACAAATAAGTGTATATTAATATTTATTTACATCACCATGTACCATTGCAAATATAAACACTTAAAACTTGACTCGACACATTACAGAGTGTAGTGATACGAGTGGCTGGAAGGAAGACACTACAACACCTACCAAATAAGAGTTGAACTACTTCTCCACAAGGTGCCTAGCCAAGTGAGGTGCTGATCTATAAAGCAAAAGTAAGAATAAATAATGGGTGAGCCAAAAAGACTCCGTAAGTGGATACGAGAAGGGGACAAGCAAAGGGGAAGATTTTTTTTTTTCAATAAACCATACTTTAGAAAAACATACATGAGTTTCATAAATATCAACATCATTCCTTTCAAA
>NW_018401379.1:4875-4989 GCF_002168275.2 Theobroma umbraticum | reverse complement strand
GTGACTATAAATAGACTTTTCTTCTATATGAATGGCTTTTTCTACATGTTTCTCGAGGTAGGCATTTAATTGTAGTCTGTTTTAAGCAAAAATATAAAAAAATTCAACTTAAAA
>NW_018401379.1:4304-4865 GCF_002168275.2 Theobroma umbraticum | reverse complement strand
CATTATAAAATAATTTAAAGCGAGTAATAGGGCTTTTGAAGGAATGGGTGAACATAAAGGGACTTTTCTTGTCAATGAATGCATTTTTCTTCATGTTTCTCTATGTAGACATTCAATTATTATTTGTTTTAACTAAAAATGTAAAACAATTCAACCTAAAATAAATTATGAGATTATAAAACAATTTAAAGCTAGTAATAAGGCTTTTAAAGGAATGGGTGATTATAAATGGACGTTTCTTCCAAAGGAATGCATTTTAACCTATTATGAGATTATAGATGGACATTTAATTATAGTCTGTTTTAACCAAAAATAAAAAAAAAATTTAAAATTAATTATGAGATTATAAAATGATTTAAAGCGAATAATAAGGTTTTTTACGAATAGGTGACTATAAACGGACTTTTCATGCTAATGAATGCCTTTTTCTTTACGTTTCTCGAAGTAGACTTTCAATTATAGTCTGTTTTAACCAAAAATATAAACAAATTCAACTTAAAATCATTTATGAGATTATAGAACAATTTAAAGCGAGTAATAAAGCTTTTGAAGGAATGGGTG
>NW_018401379.1:4195-4294 GCF_002168275.2 Theobroma umbraticum | reverse complement strand
GACTTTTCTTGTCAACGAATGCGTTTTTCTTCATGTTTCTCTATACAGACATTTAATTATAGTCTGTTTTAGCCACAATATAAAAAAATTCAACTTAAA
>NW_018401379.1:4022-4185 GCF_002168275.2 Theobroma umbraticum | reverse complement strand
AGATTATAAAACAATTTAAAACAAGTTAAAGGCTTTCGAAGGAATAGGTGAATATAAAGGGCCTTTTCTTACCAACGAATGCGTTTTCTTTACGTTTCTTAAAGTAGACATTGAATTATAGTTTTTTTAACCAAAAATATAAAAAAATTCAACTTAAAATCAA
>NW_018401379.1:3700-4012 GCF_002168275.2 Theobroma umbraticum | reverse complement strand
ATAAAATAATTTAAAGTGAGTAATAAGGCTTTTGAAGGAATGGGTGACTTTAAATAGATTTTTTGTTATTAATTAATGGCTTTTTCTACACGTTTCTTGAGACAGTCATTCAATTATATTTGTTTTAAGTAAAATTGTCAAAAAATTCAACTTAAAATCAATGATGAGATTATAAAATAATTTAAAGCGAAAATAAGGCTTTTAAAGGAATGGGTGACTATAAATGGACTTTTCTTCTATATGAATGGCTTTTTCATTATGTTTCTCGAGGTAGACATTCAATTATAGTCTATTTTAACCAAAAATGTGAAA
>NW_018401379.1:3272-3555 GCF_002168275.2 Theobroma umbraticum | reverse complement strand
GAGGTAGGTATTTAATTGTAGTCTGTTTTAAACAAAAATGTAAAAAAATTCAACTTAAAATTAATTATGATATTATAAACTAATTTAAAGCGAGTAATAGGACTTTTGAAGGAATGGGTAACTATAAAAAGACTTTTCTTGCCAACGAATGTATTTTCTTCATATTTCTTGATGTAGACATTCAATTATTATCTGTTTTAAGTAAAAATGTAAAACAATTCAACTTAATATTAATTATGAGATTATAAAACCATTTAAAGCGAGTAATAAGGCTTTTGAAGGA
>NW_018401379.1:2987-3262 GCF_002168275.2 Theobroma umbraticum | reverse complement strand
ATAAATGGACTTTTCTTACCAATGAATGTCTTTTTCTTCATGTTTCTTGAGGTATACATTTAATTATAGCCTATTTTAATGAAAAAAGCACAAAAATTCAACTCAAAATCAATTATGAGATTATAAAATAATTTAAAGCGAGCAATAAAACTCTTAAATGAATGGGTGACTATAAATGAACTTTTTTTCCCATGAATGCCTTTTGGTTCATGTTTCTCAACATAGACATTCAATCATAGTCTGATTTAGCCAAAAATGTAAAAAAATTCAGCTTA
>NW_018401379.1:2794-2977 GCF_002168275.2 Theobroma umbraticum | reverse complement strand
TGAGATTATAAAACAATTTAAAGCTAAAAATAAGGCGTTTGAAGGATTGGGTGACTATAAAGGGAACTTTCTTACCAACGAATGTGTTTTTCTTTGCGTTTCCCTAAGTAAACATTGAATTATAATCTGTTTTGATCAAAAATGTAAAAAAATTCAACTTAAAATTAATTATGAGATTATAAA
>NW_018401379.1:2104-2740 GCF_002168275.2 Theobroma umbraticum | reverse complement strand
ATAAATGGACTTTTCTTCTCAATGAATGGCTTTTTCTTCATGTTTCTCAAGGCATGCATTCAATTATAGTATGTTTTATCAATAAATGTAAAAAACTATAACTTAAAATCAATTATGAGATTACAAAACAATTTAAAGCGAATAATAAGGCTTTTGAAAGAATAGGTAACTATAAATAGACTTTTCTTACAAATGAATATGCTTTTCTTCACGTTTTTATGAGGTAGACATTCAATTATAGTATGTTTTAACCATAAATGTAAAAAAATTGAACTTAAAATCAATTATGAGATTATAAAACAATTTCAAGGGAGTAATAAGGCTTTTGAAGAAATGGGTGACTATAAATGGACTTTTTTTTTCTCAATGAATGGCTTTTTCTACATGTTTTTTGATACAGACATTCAATTATAGTCTGTTTTAATAGAAAATATAAAAAAATTCAAGTTAAAAAGAATTATGAGTTTATAAAACCATTTGAAGCTCGTAATAAGGATTTTAAACGAATGGGTGACTATAAATGGACCTTTCTTACAAATGAACACCTTTCCCTTCACGTTTCTTAAAGTAGACTTTCAATTGTAATATGTTTTAACTAAAAATGTAAAAAATTCAACTTAAAATTAATTATAAGAT
>NW_018401379.1:1607-1749 GCF_002168275.2 Theobroma umbraticum | reverse complement strand
TAAGGCTTTTGAAGGAATGGGTGACTATAAATAGACTTTTCTTGCCAAAGAATGGTTTTTTCTATATGTTTCTCGAGACAGGCATTCAATTATAGTCTATTTTAACTAAATATATAAAAAATTTAACTTAAAATCAATTATG
>NW_018401379.1:1440-1597 GCF_002168275.2 Theobroma umbraticum | reverse complement strand
ACAATTGAAAGCGAGTAATAAGGCTTTTAGAGGAATGAGTGACTGTAAAGGGACTTTTCTTGCCAACGATTACGTTTTTCTTCACGTTTCCCTAAGTAGACATTGAATTATAGTCTCTTTTAGCAAAAAACATAAAAAAATTCAACTTAAAATCAAT
>NW_018401379.1:1255-1430 GCF_002168275.2 Theobroma umbraticum | reverse complement strand
TAAAATAATTTAAAGCGAGAAAGAAGGCTTTTGAAGGAATGGACGATTGTGAAGGGACTTTTCTTGCCAAAGAATGTGTTTTTCTTCATGTTTCTCTAAGAAGACATTGAATTGTAGTCTGTTTTAATCAAAAATGTTAAAAAATTTAACTTAAAATCAATTATAATATTATAAA
>NW_018401379.1:1102-1245 GCF_002168275.2 Theobroma umbraticum | reverse complement strand
GCGAGTAATAAGGCTTTTGAAGGAATGGATGACCACAAATGGACTTTTCTTGCAAATGAATGCCTTTTCCTTCATGATTCTTGAGGTAGACATTCGATTATAGTCTGTTTTAACCAAAAATGTAAAAAAATTCAACTTAAAAT
>NW_018401379.1:917-1077 GCF_002168275.2 Theobroma umbraticum | reverse complement strand
AAAGCGAGTAATAAGGCTTTTGTAGGAATGGGTGACTATAAATGAACTTTTCTTCTCAATGAATGGCTTTTCCTTCATGTTTCTCAAGCCAAGCATTAAATTATAGTCTGTTTAATCTAAAAATGTAAACAAATTCAACTTAAAATCAATTATGAGATTA
>NW_018401379.1:655-907 GCF_002168275.2 Theobroma umbraticum | reverse complement strand
TAAAGCACGTAATAAGGCTTTTGAAGGAATAGGCGACTATAAATGGACTTTTCTTACAAATGAATTCTTTTTCCTTTATATTTCTCGAGGTAAACATTCAATTACAGTATTTTTTAACAAACAATATAAAAAATTCAAGCTAAAATCAATTATGAGATTATAAAATAATTTAAACTGAGTAAAAAGGCTTTCGAAGGAAAGGGTGACTATAAGGGGACATTTCTTGCCAACGAATGCGTTTTTCTTCACGTT
>NW_018401379.1:433-645 GCF_002168275.2 Theobroma umbraticum | reverse complement strand
GACATTCAATTATATTCTATTTTAACTAAAAAAATAAATAATTTCAACTTAAAACCAATTATGAGATTATAAAACAAATTCAAGCGAGTAATAAGGCTTTTAAAGGAAAGGGTGACGATAAAGGGACTTTTCTTACAAACGAATGAGTTTTTTTTCATGTTTCTCTAAGTAGACATTCAATTATATTTTATTTTAACCAAAAATGTAAATAA
>NW_018401379.1:0-161 GCF_002168275.2 Theobroma umbraticum | reverse complement strand
TGAGAGTTTTGAAGAAATGAGTGACTATAAATGGACTTTTCTTCTCAATGAGTGGCTTTTTCTACAGGTTTCTTGAGACAGGCATTCAATTATAGTATCTTTTAAAGAAAATGTAAAAAAATTCAACTTAAAATCAATTATGAGTTTATAAAACCATTTAA
>NW_018401378.1:0-2423 GCF_002168275.2 Theobroma umbraticum | reverse complement strand
ATTTTCTGTTAAAACAGACTATAATTAAATGTCTACCTGAAGCAACATGAAGAAACAAGTGTTCATTGATAAGAAAAGTCCATTTATAGTATCCTATTCCTTCAAAAGCCTTATTACTCGCTTTAAATAGTATTATAATCTCAAAATTGATTTTAAGTTCAAATGTTTTTACATTATTATTTAAAATAGATTATAATTGAATGTTTAGCTCTAGACACGCGAAGAAAAAGACATTCATTGGTAGGAAAAGTCCATTTATAGTCACCCATTCCTTTAAAAGCCATATTACTCGCTTTAAATGGTTTTATAATCTCGTAATAGATTTTAAGTTGAATTTTTTAGTATTTTTAGTTAAAGCAGACTATAATTGAATATCCACCCTGTGAAACATGAAGAATAAGGCATTCACTAACAAAAAAAGTCTATTTATAGGCACCCATCTTTTTAAAAGCCTTATTACTCGCTTTAAATGGTTTTATAATCTCATAATTGATTTTAAGTGAAATTGTTCTTTATTTTGGGTTAAAAGATACTATAATTGAATGTTTACCTCGAGAAACATAAAGAAAATGGTATTCATTGGCAAGAAAAGTCCATTTATAGTCACCCATCTTTTTAAATACCTTATTACTCGCTTTAAATGATTTTATAATCTCATAATCGTTTTTAAGTAGAAGTTTTTTATATTTTTAGTTAAAACAGACTGTATTGATTGTTTACCTCGAGAAACATAAAGAAAAAGGCATTCATTGGCAAGAAAAGTCTACTTATAGTCACCCATTCCTTCAAAAGCTTTATTCCTCGCTTTAAATGATTTTATGATCTAATAATTGATTTTAAGTTAAATTGTTTTACATTTTTGGCTAAAACAGACTATAATTGAATGTCTAGCTTGAGAAACATGAAGAAACAAGCATTCATTCGCAAGAAAAGTCCATTTATAGTCACCTATTCCTTAAAAAGTTTTATTACTCACTTTAAATGGTTTTGTAATCTCATAATTGATTTGAAACTGAAATTTTTTCTATTTTTGGTTAAAACACACTATATATGAATGTCTTCTTGAGAAACATGAAGAAACAAGCATTCATTGGCAAGAAAAGTCTATTTATAGTCACCCATTCCTTAAAAAGCCTTATTACTCACTTTAAATGGTTTTGTAATCTCATAATTGATTTTAAGATGAATTTTTTTACATTTTTTGTTAAAACAGACTATAATTGAATGTCTACCTCAAGCACCGTGAAGAAACAAGCATTCATTGACAAGAAAAGTTCATTTATAGTCTTCTATTCCTTCAAAAGCCTTATTACTCGCTTTAAATGGTTTTATAATCTCAAAATTGATTTTAAGTTCAATTGTTTTTATACTATTGGTTAAAATATATTATAATTGAATGTTTAGCTATAGAAATGTGAAGAAAATGACATTGATTGGGAAAAAAAGTCCATTTATAATCACCCATTCTTTCAAAAGCCTTACTACTCTTTTTAAATTATTTTATAATTTCATAATTGATTTTAAGTTAAATTTTTTTCATTTTTAGTTAAAATAGACTGTAATTGAATGTTTATCTCGAGAAACGTGAAAAAAGGCATTCATTGAAAAAAAAGTTTATTTATAGTCACCCATTTTTTTAAAAGCCTTATTACTGCCTTTAAATAATTTTATAAGCTCATAATTGGTTTTAAGTTAATTTTTTTTAGATTTTTAGTTAAAACAGACTATAATTCAATGTTTACGTTAAGAAATATAAAGAAAAAGGTATTCATTGGCAAGAAAAGTCTGTTTATAGTCACCCGTTCCTTCAAAAGCCTTATTACTTGCTTTAAATAGTTTTATAATCTTATAATTGATTTTAAATTGAATTGTTTTACATTTTTAGATAGAACAGACTATAATTAAATGTCTATCTTAAAAAACGTGAAGAAACAAGTATTTATTAGCAAGACAAGTCCATTTATAGTCTCATATCCCTTCAAAAGCTTTATTACTAGCTTTAAATGGTTTTATAATCTCAAAATTAATTTTAAGTTGAATTGTTTTTACAATTTTTGTTAAAACAAACTATAATTAAATGTCTACCTCGAGAAACATGAATAAACAAGCGTTCATTGTCAAGAAAAGTCTATTTATAGTCTCTTATTCCTTCAAAAGCCTTATTACTCGCTTTAAATGGTTTTATAATCTCAAAATTGATTTTAAGTTCAAATGTTTTTACATTATTGGTTAAAACAAATTATAATTGAATGGTTAGCTCTAGAGACGTGAAGAAAAAGACATTCATTGGTAGGAAAAGTCCATTTATAGTCACTCATTCCTTCAAAAGCGATATTACTCGCTTCAAATGATTTTATAATCTTGTAATTGATTTTAAGTCGAATTTTTTAGTATTTTTAATTAAAACAGACTATAATTAAACA
>NW_018401377.1:1890-2017 GCF_002168275.2 Theobroma umbraticum | reverse complement strand
TGAGAGGCTGTAAATAGACTTTTTTTCCCAATGAATGCCTCTTTCTTTACGTTTTTTAAGGCAGATATTCAAGTATACTCTGTTTTAATGAAAAATGTAAAAAAATTGAATTTAAAATCAATTATGA
>NW_018401377.1:1258-1388 GCF_002168275.2 Theobroma umbraticum | reverse complement strand
TTTCTTATCAATGAATGCTTTTTTCTTCACGATTGTTAAGGCAGAACTTCAATTATAGTCTGTTTTAATGAAAAAAGTAAAAAAATTCAACTTAAAATGAATTATGAGATTACAAAACCATTCAAAGCAT
>NW_018401377.1:891-1010 GCF_002168275.2 Theobroma umbraticum | reverse complement strand
CTTGATAATGAATACTTTTTCCTTCACGTCTCTCGAGATAGACATTCAATTATTATCTGTTTTAATAAAAAATGTAAAACAATTCAAGTTAAAATCAATTATGAGATTAAAAAACCATT
>NW_018401377.1:626-752 GCF_002168275.2 Theobroma umbraticum | reverse complement strand
TTTAAAGCTAGTAATAAGCTTTTTGAAGGATTGGGAGGCTTTATATAAACTTTTCTTGCCAATGAATGCTCTTTTCTTCATGTTTCTTCTGTTTGACATTAAATTATAGTCAGTTTTCATAAAAAA
>NW_018401377.1:455-596 GCF_002168275.2 Theobroma umbraticum | reverse complement strand
TTATAGTTTGTTTTAATGAAAAATATAAAAAAATTGAACTTAAAATCAATTATGGGATTAGAAAACTATTTAAAACGAGCGAGAAGTTTTTTGAAGGAATGGGTGACTATAAATGGACTTTTTTTGCCAATGAATGCTCTT
>NW_018401377.1:120-260 GCF_002168275.2 Theobroma umbraticum | reverse complement strand
GAGGCTATAAATAGACTTTTCGTACCAATGAATGCCTTTTTCTTTACATTTTTCATGGTAGACATTCAATTATACTCTGTTTTCATGAAAAATGTAAAAACATCTGAACTTAAAATCAATTATGAGATTATAAAACCATT
>NW_018401377.1:0-110 GCF_002168275.2 Theobroma umbraticum | reverse complement strand
AAAAAGGCTATTGAAGGACTGAGAGGCTATAAATAGATTTTTGTTATCAATTAATGCTTTTTTCTTCACGATTCGCAAGGCAGGCATTCAATTATAGCCTGTTTTAACAA
>NW_018401376.1:1223-1357 GCF_002168275.2 Theobroma umbraticum | reverse complement strand
ATGCATCTGATGGTTAGAAATATATAGCCAGTTGGGATTGAAGGGGCTTTGTTTCCAAAAGATGTGTAAGATGTCAGGGCAAAGGTCCTAGAATTTATTTAAGACGTCAAGGCTAAGTCCTGATCTATCTTTGT
>NW_018401376.1:1061-1213 GCF_002168275.2 Theobroma umbraticum | reverse complement strand
CTTTGCATGGCAGGTCAACTCAACTTAATTAAAAAATTCAATTTTACGGTGTTTTGAGGGGAGTTCACATGGGGGTTGCCTGGGTTCTCCCTTTTCTGTGTTCTGGTGTCTCATGCTTTTACTGTTTCTCCCCGTACGCTTTCCATTATTTA
>NW_018401376.1:548-702 GCF_002168275.2 Theobroma umbraticum | reverse complement strand
TCTTTGATTAAACAAAATTAAAATCTTTGGCATTTTTAAATTGCCAATTACAAGGGCAGTGAAGAAGACTTTTTGCTTAAGTCTACTCCTCACAATCAGTCCAATGAATGGCAAATTCTTGAAGCATTATAATGCATGAATTTTAGTTCCTCCT
>NW_018401376.1:0-131 GCF_002168275.2 Theobroma umbraticum | reverse complement strand
AAAAAAACATTGTAAAGATTATCACTTGATCCTATTAAAAAGTAAGAATCGCTTGTGGATTGCTTAAAGGTTATCGTTTCTTGTTAAAAAGTAAGAACCCTTCTGTGGATTGTGCTAAAGTTATCACTTCC
>NW_018401375.1:2062-2187 GCF_002168275.2 Theobroma umbraticum | reverse complement strand
CGTAAAATCAATTATTAGATTATAAAACCACTTAAAGTAACTAATAAGGCTTTTGAAGGAATGAGAGGCTTTAAATAGACTTTTCTTGCTAATGAATGTCTTTTTCTTTACGTTTCTTAAGGCAG
>NW_018401375.1:1873-2052 GCF_002168275.2 Theobroma umbraticum | reverse complement strand
ATACTCTGTTTTAATGAAAAATGTAAAAAAATAGAACTTAAAATCAATTATGGGATTCTAAAACAATTGAGAGCGAGTAAAAAGGCTGTTGAAGGACTAGGAGGCTATAAATAGGCTTTTGTTATAAATTAATGCTTTTTTTCTTCACGGTTCTCAAGGAAGATATTCAATTATAGCCT
>NW_018401375.1:1245-1339 GCF_002168275.2 Theobroma umbraticum | reverse complement strand
GGAATGAGTGACTATAAATGGACTTTTCTTGATAATGAATACTTTTTCCTTCATTTTTCTTGAGATAGACATTCAATTATTATCCATTTTAATA
>NW_018401375.1:1072-1235 GCF_002168275.2 Theobroma umbraticum | reverse complement strand
AAAATTTAACTTAAAATCAATTATTAGATTATAGAACCATTTAAAGCGAATAATTAGGCTTTTGAAGGAATGAGAGGCTATAAATAGACTTTTTTTTTCAATGAATAATTTTTTCTTCGCATTTCTTGAAATAGACATTCAATTATTATCTGTTTTAATCATA
>NW_018401375.1:957-1062 GCF_002168275.2 Theobroma umbraticum | reverse complement strand
AACTCAATTTAAAATCAATTATTAGATTATAAAACTATTTAAATCTAATAATAAGCCTTTTGAAGGATTGAGAGGCTATATATGAACTTTTTTGCCAATGAATGC
>NW_018401375.1:432-593 GCF_002168275.2 Theobroma umbraticum | reverse complement strand
AAGTGAGTAATAAGGCTTTCGAAGGAGTGGGAGGCTGTAAATAGACTTTTCTTGTCAATGAATGCTTTTTTCTTCATCCTTCTTAAGGAAAACATTCAATTATAGTCTTTTTTAATAAAAAATATCAAAAAATTGAACTTAAAATCAATTATGAGATTATA
>NW_018401375.1:258-410 GCF_002168275.2 Theobroma umbraticum | reverse complement strand
AGGCTGTTGAAGGAATGGGAGGCTATAAATAGACTTTTCGTATCAATGAATGCTATCTTCATGTTTCTTCAGCCAGACATTCAATTATAGGCTGTTTTAATGAAAAACATAAAAAAATTCAACTTAAAATCAATTATGAGATTAGAAAACCA
>NW_018401375.1:91-248 GCF_002168275.2 Theobroma umbraticum | reverse complement strand
GTAATAAGTATTTTGAAGGAATGGGTGACTATAAATGGACTTTTGTTGCCAATGAATTCTCTTTTTTTCATGTTTCTCAACATAGACATTCTATATTGTCTATTTTAATCAAAAATGTAAAAAACTTCAATGCAAAATCAATTATTAGATTATAAAA
>NW_018401375.1:0-81 GCF_002168275.2 Theobroma umbraticum | reverse complement strand
TAAGTAATAAGGCTTTTGGAGGAGTGCGAGGCTGTAAATAGACTTTTCTTGCCAATGAATGCCTTTTTCTTTATGTTTCTC
>NW_018401374.1:4654-4746 GCF_002168275.2 Theobroma umbraticum | reverse complement strand
TTAAGTTGAATGTTTTTACATTTTTCATTAAAACAGACTATAATTGAATGTCTAACTTGAGAAACATGAAGAAACAAGTATTTATTGGCAAG
>NW_018401374.1:4476-4644 GCF_002168275.2 Theobroma umbraticum | reverse complement strand
TTATAGTCTCCTATTCCTTCAAAAGCCTTATTAGAACAAACTATAATTGAATGTTTACCTTGAGAAACACAACGAAAAAAGCATTCATTAGTAAGAAAAGTCCATTTATAGGCTCCTATTCCTTTAAAAGCCTTATTACTTGCTTTAAATTATTTTATAATCTCATAA
>NW_018401374.1:3116-4466 GCF_002168275.2 Theobroma umbraticum | reverse complement strand
GTTGAATTTTTTTATATTTTTAGTTAAAACAGACTATATTTGAATGTCTACCCCAAGGATTGTGAAGAAAAAGGTATTAATTGACAAGAGAAGTCCATTTATAGTTACCCATTCCTTTAAAAGCCTTATTACACGCTTTAAATGGTTTTATAATCTAAAAATTGATTTTAGGTTCAATTGTTTTTTTACATTATTAGTTAAAACAGAGTATAATTAAATGTCTACCTCAAGAAACGTGAAGAAACAGACATTAACTGGCAAAAAAAGTCCATTTATAGTCACCCAATCTCTCAAAAGCCTTTGTACTTGCTTTAAATGGTTTTATAATCTCATAATTGATTTTAGTTGAATGTTTTTAGATTTTTAGTTAAAATAGACTATAATTGAATGTTTACCTTAAGAAACATAAAGAAAAAAGCATTCATTGGCAAGAAAAGTCTATTTATAGTCTCCTATTCCTTTAAAAACTTTATTACTCAGTTTAAATTGTTTTATAAACTCATAATTAATTTTAAGTTGAATGTTTTTACATTTTTGGCTAAAACAGACTATAATTGAATGTCTACCTCGAGAAACGTGTAGAAAAAGCCATTCATAAGGAAGAAAACCCATTTATAGTCACCCATTCCTTCAAAAGCCTTACTACTCGCTTTAAATTCTTTTATAATATCATAATTGATTTTAAGTTGAATTTTTTTTACTTTTTTAGTTAAAACAAACTATAGTTAAATGTCTGTCAAGGAAAACATGTAAAGAAAGTCATTCATTTAGAAGAAAAGTCCATTTATAGTCACCCATTCCTTCAAAAGGCTTATTACTCGCTTTAAATTGTTTGATAATCTAATAATTGATTTTAAGTCCATTTTAGGTTCAATTTTTTTTATATTATTGGTTAAAACAGATAATAATTGAATGTCTAGCTCAAGTAACTGGAAGAAAAAGACATTCTTTGGCAAGAAAAGTCCATTTGTAGTCACTCATTCCTCCAAAAGCCATATTACTCACATTAAATGGTTTTACAATCTCTTAATTGATTTTAAGTTGAATTCTTTTGTATTTTTAGTTAGAACAGACTATAATTGAAGGTCTACCTTGAGAAACATGAAGAAAAAGACATTTACTAGCAAAACAAGTCCATTTATAGTAACTCATTCCTTTAAAAGCCTTATTACTCGCTTTAAATAGTTTTACAATCTGATAATTGATTTTAAGTTGATTTTTTTTAGTTTTTTTAGTTAAAACATACTATAATTGAATGTTTACCTCAAGAAATGTAAAGAAAAACCATTCATTGGTAAAAAAAGTCCATTTATAGTCTCCTATTCCTTCAAAAGCCTTATCACTCGCTTT
>NW_018401374.1:2902-3016 GCF_002168275.2 Theobroma umbraticum | reverse complement strand
TAAATGGTTTTATAATCTCATAATTGATTTTAAGTTAAATGTTTTTAGATTTTTAGTTAAACAGACAATAATTGAATGTTTACCTCAAGAAAAGTAAAGAAAAAAGCATTCATT
>NW_018401374.1:2629-2892 GCF_002168275.2 Theobroma umbraticum | reverse complement strand
GTCCATTTATAGTCTCCTATTCTTTCAAAAGCCTTCTTACTCAGTTTAAATTATTTTATAAACTCATAAGTGATTTTAAGTTGAATTTTTTTGCATTTTTGGCTAAAACAGACTATAATTGAATGTCTGCCTCAAGAAACGTGTAGAAAAAGCCATTCATAGGGATGAAAAGCCCATTTATAGTCACCCATTCCTTTAAAAGCCTTACTACTCGCTTGAAATTCTTTTATAATCTCATAATTGATTTTAAGTTGAATTTTTTT
>NW_018401374.1:2269-2504 GCF_002168275.2 Theobroma umbraticum | reverse complement strand
TATAGTCACCCATTCCTTCAAAAGGCTTATTACTCGCTTTAAATTGTTTGATAAGCTAATAATTGATTTTAAGCCCATTTTAGGTTCAATTTTTTTATATTATTGGATAAAACAGATAATAATTGAATGTCTAGCTCAAGTAACCTGAAGAAAAAGACATTCTTTGGCAAGAAAAGTTTATTTGTAGTCACCCATTCCTTCAAAAGCCATATTACTCGCTTTAAATGATTTTACA
>NW_018401374.1:2108-2259 GCF_002168275.2 Theobroma umbraticum | reverse complement strand
TGATTTTAAGTTGAATTTTTTTGTATTTTTAGTTAGAACAGACTATAATTGAAGATCTACCTGGAGAAACATGAAGAAAAAAATATTCACTAGGAAAAAAAGTCCATTTATAGTAACCCATTCCTTTAAAAGCCTTATTACTCGCTTTAAA
>NW_018401374.1:1691-1892 GCF_002168275.2 Theobroma umbraticum | reverse complement strand
CTCGCTTTAAATTGTTTTATAATTTTATAATTGATTTTAAGTTGAATTTTTTTAGATTTTTCATTAGAAAAAACTATAATTGAATGTTTACTTTAAGAAACATAACAAAAAAAGCATTCATTGGCAAGAAAAGTCCATTTTTAGTCTCCTATTCCTTCGAAAGCCTTATTACTCACTTTAAATTATTTTATAATCTCATAA
>NW_018401374.1:1505-1681 GCF_002168275.2 Theobroma umbraticum | reverse complement strand
GTTGAATTTTTTTACATTTTTGGTTAAAACATACTATAATTGAATGCCTACCTCAAGAAATGTGAAGAACAAGGTATTAATTGGCAAGAAAAGTCCATTTATAGTTACCCATTCCTTTAAAGGCCTTATTACTCACTTTAAATGGTTTTATAATCTTAAAATTGATTTTAGGTTCA
>NW_018401374.1:993-1112 GCF_002168275.2 Theobroma umbraticum | reverse complement strand
ACCTCAAGAAAGATGAAGAAACAAGCATTCATTGGCAAGACAAGTCTATTTATAGTCTTCTATTTCATCAAAAGCCTTATTACTCGCTTTAAATGGTTTTATAATCTCAAAATTAATTT
>NW_018401374.1:680-851 GCF_002168275.2 Theobroma umbraticum | reverse complement strand
AAATAGTTTTATAATCTCAAAATTGATTTTAAGTTGAATTTTTTTACATTTGTGGCTAAAACATACTATAATTGAATGTCTGCCTTAAGAAACGTGAAGAAACAAGCATTCATTGAGAAGAAAAGACCATTTATAGTCTCCTATTCCTTCAAAAGCCTTATTACTCGCTTT
>NW_018401374.1:309-435 GCF_002168275.2 Theobroma umbraticum | reverse complement strand
TAAAATAGATTATAATTGAATGTCTAGCTCTAGAAATATGAAGAAAAAGACATTCATTGGCAGGAAAAGTCTATTTATAGTCACTCATTCTGTCAAAAGCCATATTACTCGCTTTAAATGGTTTTA
>NW_018401374.1:190-299 GCF_002168275.2 Theobroma umbraticum | reverse complement strand
ATTAATTATAAGTTGAATTATTTTGCGTTTTTGATTAAAACAAACTATAGCTGAATGCCTACCTTGAGAAACATAAAGAAAAAGGAATTCATTGGCAAAAAAAAGTCCA
>NW_018401374.1:0-118 GCF_002168275.2 Theobroma umbraticum | reverse complement strand
AAGTTAAATTGTTTTACATTTTTCATTAAAACAGGCTATAACTGAATGTCTGCCTCAAGAAACGTGTAGAAAAAGCCATTCATTGAGAAGAGAAGTCCATTTATAGTCACCAATTCCT
>NW_018401373.1:1072-1169 GCF_002168275.2 Theobroma umbraticum | reverse complement strand
TCAATGAATGCTTGTTTCTTCACGTTTCTTGAGGTAGATATTCAATTATAGTAGGTTTTAATCAAAAATGTAAAAAATTTAACTTAAAATAAATTAT
>NW_018401373.1:930-1062 GCF_002168275.2 Theobroma umbraticum | reverse complement strand
AACTATTTAAAGCGAGTAATAAACCTCTTGAAGGAATAGGTCACTCTAAATGGACTTTTCTTGTCAGTGAATGCTTGCTTCTTAACGTTTCTTGAGGTAGACATTCAATTACAGTATGTTTTAAACAAAAAT
>NW_018401373.1:389-512 GCF_002168275.2 Theobroma umbraticum | reverse complement strand
TTTTGAGTAATGAGTGACTCTAAATAGACTTCTCTTATCAATGAATGCTTGTTTTTTTACGTTTCACGAGGTAGACATTCAATTATAGTATGGTTTAATCAAAAATGTAAAACAATTCAACTT
>NW_018401373.1:0-129 GCF_002168275.2 Theobroma umbraticum | reverse complement strand
GTTTCTTGAGGTAGACATTCAATTATAGTATGTTTTAATCAACAATGTAAAAAATTCAACTTAAAATCAATTATTAGATTATAAAACTATTTAAAAAGAGTAATAAACCTTTTGAAGGAATAGGTGACT
>NW_018401372.1:3277-3384 GCF_002168275.2 Theobroma umbraticum | reverse complement strand
AGGGTCAAGATTTTTTATATTATTGGTTAAAACAGATTATAATTGAATGTCTACTTTGAGAAATTTATAGAAAAAAGCTTTTACTGGCAAGAAAAGTCCATTTATAG
>NW_018401372.1:3178-3267 GCF_002168275.2 Theobroma umbraticum | reverse complement strand
CTTCAAAAGGTTTATTACTTGCTCTAAATGGTTTCATAATCTCATAATTGATTTTAAGCTGAATTTTTTTACATTTTTGGTTAAAACAG
>NW_018401372.1:2629-2845 GCF_002168275.2 Theobroma umbraticum | reverse complement strand
CATTTATAGTCACCCATTCCTTTAAAAACCTTATTACTCGCTCTAAATGGTTTTATAATCTCATAATTGATTTTGAGTTGAATTTTTCAATACTTTTGATTAAAATAGACTACAAGTGATTGTCTACCTCGAGAAACATGAAGAAAAGGCATTCATTAGCAAGAGATGTCTATTTAAAGTCACCCATTCCTTTAAAAGCCTTATTACTCGCTTTAA
>NW_018401372.1:2501-2619 GCF_002168275.2 Theobroma umbraticum | reverse complement strand
AATCTCATAATTGATTTTAAGTTAAATTTTTTACTTTTTTTTTGGCTAAATCAGACTACAACTAAATGTCTACCTCGAGAAACATGAGGAAAAAACCATTCATTGGCAAGAAAAGCCC
>NW_018401372.1:2206-2334 GCF_002168275.2 Theobroma umbraticum | reverse complement strand
TAATTGAATGTCTACCTTGAGAAATGTGAAGAAAAAAGTATTTATTGGCAAGAAAAGTCCATTTATAGTCACCTATTCCTTGAAAAGGTTTATTACTTGCTTTAAATGGTTTCATAATCTCATAATTG
>NW_018401372.1:1976-2106 GCF_002168275.2 Theobroma umbraticum | reverse complement strand
CAATTATGAGATTATAAAACCATTTAAAGCAAGTAATAAGCCTTTTAATGTAATGGGTGACTATAAAGGGACTTTTCTTGCTAATAAATGCTTTTTTCTTCACGTGTCTTGAGGTAGACATTCAATTATA
>NW_018401372.1:1833-1966 GCF_002168275.2 Theobroma umbraticum | reverse complement strand
ACCAAAAATGTAAAACAATTCAAATTAAAATCAATTATGTGATTATAAAAACCATTTAAAGCAAGTAATAAACCTTTTACAGGAGTGGGTGACTATAAATGGACTTTTCTTGCCACTGAATGCTTTTTTCTTC
>NW_018401372.1:1420-1546 GCF_002168275.2 Theobroma umbraticum | reverse complement strand
TTTTCTTGCCAATGAATTCTTTTTTCTTTGCATTTCTCAAGGTAGACATTCAATGATAATCTGTTTTAACGAATAATATAAAAAAATCTTGACCCTAAAATCAATTTTAGGATTAGAAATCCATTT
>NW_018401372.1:1288-1410 GCF_002168275.2 Theobroma umbraticum | reverse complement strand
ATAAGGCTTTTAAAGGAATAAGAGACTATAAATGGGCTTTTCTTGCTAATGAACGCTTTTTTCCTCACGTTTCTCAAGGTAAACATTCAGTTGTAGTCTGCTTTAACCAAAAATATTAAAAA
>NW_018401372.1:729-882 GCF_002168275.2 Theobroma umbraticum | reverse complement strand
AAGGCTTTTGAAGGAATAAGAGACTATAAATGGGCTTTTCTTGCCAATGAATGTATTTTTCTTCACGTTTCTCAAGGTACACATTCGGTTGTAGTCTACTTTAACCAAAAATATTAAAACAATCAACTTAAAATCAATTATGAGATTATAAAA
>NW_018401372.1:0-138 GCF_002168275.2 Theobroma umbraticum | reverse complement strand
TGCATTTTTCTTCATGTTTCTTGAGGTAGACATTCAGTTGTAGTCTGCTTGAACTAAAAATATTAAAACAATCGCCTTAAAATCAATTATGATATTATAAAACCATTTAAATTGAGTAATAAGGCTTTTGAAGGAATA
>NW_018401371.1:0-2434 GCF_002168275.2 Theobroma umbraticum | reverse complement strand
GGTTAAAATAGACTAGAATTGAATCTATACCATGAGAAACATGATGAAAAAATAATTCATTGGCAAGAAAAGTCTATTTATAATCACCCATTGCTTCAAAAGCCTTATTAATCAATTTAAATAATTTTATAATCTCAAAATTGATTTTAAGTTTAAATTTTTTTGCTTTTCTGGTTAAAACATATTATAATTGAACATATACCCAGAGAAACATAAAAAAGAGAGCACTCATTGGCAAGAGAAGTCCATTTATATTCCCTAATTCCTTCAAAAGTCTTATTACTCATTTTAAATGGTTTTAAAATCTCAAAATTGATTTCAAATTGAATTCTTTGTACATTTTTAGTTAAAAAAAACTAGGATTGAATGTCTACCTTGAGAATCATAAAGAAAAATGCATTCATTGGCAAGAAAAGTCCTTTTTCGATCACCCATACCTTCAAAAGTAGTATTACTCGCTTTAAAAAGTTTTATAATGCCATAATTTATTTTAAGTTGAAATTTTTTATATTTTTGGTTTAAACAGACTGTAATTGAATGTCTACTACAAATGTATAGCAAAGGTATTCATTGGCAAGAAAAATTTATTTATAGTCACTCATTCCTTCAAAAGCCTTATTACTCATTTTAAATGATTTTATAATCTCAAAACTAATTTAAATTTGCATTCTTTGCATATTTTTGTTTAAAACAGACTAGGATTGAATGTCTACCTTGAGAATGATGAAGAAAAATGCATTCATTAGCTAAAAGAAGTCCATTTCTGGTCACCCATACCTTTAAAAGTTGTATTACTCGCTTTAAATGGTTTTGTAACGCCATAATTTATTTTAAGTTGAATTGTTCTACATTGTTGGTTTCAATAGACTATAATTGAATGTCTAGCTCAAGAAACGTATAGAAAAAGACATTCATTGGCATGTAATGTCCATTTATAGTCACCCATTCCTTCAAAAGCCTTATTACTCAATTTAAATATTTTTATAGTCTCAAAATTGATTTAAATTTGAATTCTTTGTACATTTTTGGTTAAAACAGACTAGAATTGAATGTCTGCCTTAAGAAGCATGAAGAAAAAAGCATTCATTGGCAAGAAAAGTCCACTTATAGTCACCCATACCTTCAAAAGCCTTATTACTCGCTTTAAGTAGTTTTGTAATGCCATAATTAATTTTAGGTTATATTTTTTGACACTTCTGATTAAAACAGACTATAATTGAATGTCTACCTCGATAAACGTAAATAAAATGGCATTCATTGAGAAGAAAAGTCCATTTATAATCACTCATTCCTTCAAGATCCTTATTACTTAGTTTAAATGGTTTTATAATCTCAAATTTTATTTAAATTTGAATGTTTTGTACTTTTTTGTTAAAATATACTAGAATTGAATGGCTACCATTAGAAACATGAAGAAAAAAGTATTCATTAGTAAGAAAAGTCTATTTATAGTCACTCATTGCTTCAAAAGCCTTATTAATCACTTTAAATGGTTTTATAATCTCAACATTAATTTTAAGTTTAAATTTTTCTACTTTTCTGGCTAAAACATATTTTAATTGAACGTCTACCCCAAGAAACATAAAGAAGAGAGCATTCATTGGGAAGAGAAGTCCATTTATAGTCACCCATTCCTTCAAAAGCCTTATTACTCACTTTAAATGGTTTTATAATCTCAAAATTGATTTGAATTTGAATTTTTTGTGCATTTTTAGTTAAAACAGACTAGGATTGAATGTCTACCTTGAGAATTATGAAGAAAAATGTAGTCATTGGCAAGAAAAGTCTATTTACAGTCACCCATATCTTCAAAAGTATTATTACTTGCTTTAAATAGTTTCGTAATGCCATAATTGATTTTAAGTTGAATTGTTTTTATATTTTTAGTTAAACAGACTAGAATTGAATGTCTACCTTGAGAAATATGAAGGAAAAAGTATTCATTGGCAAGAAAAGTCTATTTATTGTCACCTATTACTTCAAAAGCCTAATTAATCACTTTAAATGGTTTTATATGCTCAAAATTGATTTTAAGCTCAAATTCTTTGGTTTTCTGGTTCAAACATATTACAATTGAATATCGACCCCGAGAACATAAAGAAGAGAGCATTCATTGACAAGAAAAATCCATTTATAGTCACCCATTCCTTTAAAATCCTCATTACTCACTTTAAATGGTTTTATAAACTCAAAATTGATTTAAATTTGAATTCTTTGTACATTTTTGGTCAAAAAAGACTAGGATTGAATGTCTACCTTGAGAATCATGAAGAAAAATGCATTCATTGACAAAAAAAGTCCATTTATGGTCACCCATGCCTTCAAAAGCAATATTATTCGCTTTACATAGTTTTATAATGCCATAATTTATTTTGAGTTAAGTTTTTCTATATTTTTGGTTTAAACAGACTAGAATTGAATGTCTACCATGAGA
>NW_018401370.1:912-2242 GCF_002168275.2 Theobroma umbraticum | reverse complement strand
TCGCTTTAAATGGTTTTGTAATGCCGTAATTGATTTTAAGTTCAATTTTTTTAACATTTTTTGTTAAACAGGCTATAATTGAATGTTTACCTCTAGAAACATAAAGAAAAAGGCATTCATTAGCAAGAAAAGTTCATTTATATTCACCCATTCCTTCAAAAGTCTTATTACTCATTTTAAATTGTTTTATAATCTCAAAATTGATTTAAATTTGATTTCATTGTACATTTTTGGTTAAACCAAACTAGAATTTAATGTCTACATTGAGAAACATGAAGAAAAAAGCATTCATTGAAAAGAAAAGTCCATTTAGAGTCACCCATACCTTCAAAAGTCTTATCACTCGCTTTAAATGGTTTTGTAATGCCATAATTGGTTTTATGTTGAATTTTTTTATATTTTTAGTTAAATAGAGTATAATTGAATGTTTATCTCGAGAAACGTAAAGAAGAAAGCATTCATTGGGAAGAAAAGTCCATTTATAGTCACTCATTCCTTCAAAAGCCTTATTACTCACTTTAAGTGGTTTAATAATATCAAAATTGATTTAAATTTGAATTCTTTGTTCATTTTTACTTAAAACAGACTAGGATTGAATATCTACTTTTAGAAACATGAAGAAAAAATAATTCATTAGCAAGAAAAGTCCATTTATAGTCACCCAATCCTTCAAAAGGCTTATTACTCAAGTTAAATAGTTTTATAATGCCATAATTAATTTTAAGTAGAATGTTTTTTACATTTTTAGTTAAACAGACTATAATTAAATGTTTACCTCTAGAAATGTAAAGAAAAAGGCATTCATTAGCAAGAAAAGTCCATTTATAGTCACCCATTCCTTCGAAAGCCTTATTACTCACTTTAAATTATTTGATAATCTTAAAATTGATTTAAATTTGATTTCGTTGTACATTTTTAGTTAAAACATACTAGAATTGAATGTCTACCTCGATAAATGAAAATAAAAAGGCATTCATTTGCAAGAAAACTCCATTTATAGTCACTCATTCCTTCAAGAGCCTGATTACTCAGTTTAAATGGTTTTATAATCTCAAAATTGAATTAAATTTGAATGTTTTGTACAATTTTGGTTAAAATAGACTAGAATTGAATGTCTACCATGAGAAACATGAAGAAAAAAGTGTTCATTAGTAAGAAAAGTCTATTTATAGTCACTCATTACTTCAAAAGCCTTATTAATCAATTTAAATGGTATTATAATCTCAAAATTGATTTTTAAGTTCAAATTTTTTTTGCTTTTCTAGTTAAACCATATCATAATTGAACGTCTATCCCGAGAAACATAAAGAAGAGAGCATTCATTGGCAAG
>NW_018401370.1:715-902 GCF_002168275.2 Theobroma umbraticum | reverse complement strand
TTATAGTCACCCACTTCTTCAAAAGCCTTATTACTAACTTTAAATAGTTTTAGAATCTCAAAATTGAATTAAATTTGAATTCTTTGTACATTTTTAGTTAAAATAGGCTAGAATTGAATGTCTACCCTGAGAAACATGAAGAACAAAGCATTCATTGGTAAGAAAAGTCCATTTATAGTCACCCATA
>NW_018401370.1:568-705 GCF_002168275.2 Theobroma umbraticum | reverse complement strand
CCTTATTACTCGCTTTAAATGGTTTTGTAGTGCCATAATTGATTTTATGTTGAATTTGTTTTATATTTTTAGTTAAACAGACTATAATTGAATGCCTACCTTGAGAAACGTAAAGAAAAAGTCATTCATTGGCAAGA
>NW_018401370.1:0-397 GCF_002168275.2 Theobroma umbraticum | reverse complement strand
TGGCAAGAAAACTTCATTTATAGTCACCGATACCTTCAAAAGCCTTATTACTCGCTTTAAATGATTTTGTAATGCCATAATCGATTTTATGTTTAATTTTGTTATACTTTTAGTTAAAACAGACTAAAATTGAATGTCTACCTTGATAAACGTAAATAAAAAGGCATTCATTGATAGGAAAAGTCTATTTATAGTCACCCATTGCTTCGAAAGCCTTATCAGTCACTTTAAATGGTTTTATAATTTCAAAATTAATTTTCAGTTCAAATTTTTTTACTTTTTTGGTTAAAACATATTATAATTGGACGTCTACCTCGAGAAACATAAAGAAGAGAGCAGTCAGGGGTAAGAGAAGTCCATTTATAGTTAGTCATTCCTTTAAAAGCCTTATTACTCA
>NW_018401369.1:967-1084 GCF_002168275.2 Theobroma umbraticum | reverse complement strand
AAGGAGATGATTTTGAAAACTTTTGCAATGAAAAAGGGATAGATCACAACTTTTTTACACCTAGAACACCCCAACAAAATGAAGTTGTAGAAAGGAAAAATAGAACTTTAAAAGAAA
>NW_018401369.1:840-957 GCF_002168275.2 Theobroma umbraticum | reverse complement strand
CATGCTTTGTGAAAACAATCTACCCAAATATTTTTGGGCAGAAGTTGTCAAAACAGTAGCATATATTCTCAATAGAGTATCAATAAGGGTAATGATATCAAAAACACCATATGAATT
>NW_018401369.1:623-830 GCF_002168275.2 Theobroma umbraticum | reverse complement strand
AGAAAACCAAATATTTCTCACTTTAAAGCTTTGGCTACAAATGTTTTGTTCTAAATAATGGAAAACATTCACTGGGAATATTTGATGCTAAGAGTGATGAAGCAATCTTTGTAAGATATGCATCGAACCTAAAAGCCTATAGAGTTTTTAACGAAAGAACTCTAACTATTGAAGAATCTATTCATGTAGTTTTTGATGAATCCAATA
>NW_018401369.1:246-393 GCF_002168275.2 Theobroma umbraticum | reverse complement strand
AATAATCCACATGGAAGAGAAGTTGAACCTCCACCCTTAGAAACTTTGCAAAGAGTTGAAAATCAACACATTGATCTTCCAAAGAACTAGAAGTACTTGAACGATCATCCACAAGAATAGATTTTAGGTGATCTCTCATAAGGTATC
>NW_018401369.1:133-236 GCF_002168275.2 Theobroma umbraticum | reverse complement strand
AAGGAATAAGAGAGACGTGTGAATTCTCTACTTTTATCTCTCAAATCTAACCTAAGAGTTTTAAAAAGGCAGAAAAAAGAAGAGAGCTGGATATTAGCTATGT
>NW_018401369.1:0-123 GCF_002168275.2 Theobroma umbraticum | reverse complement strand
TGATCAATTTAAGAGAAACCAAGTACAGACATTAGTCTCTAGACCAATAAATCACCCAATTGTTGGCATAAAGTGGGTATTTAGAAACAAGGTAGATGAACAAGGTAATGTCATTAGAAACAA
>NW_018401368.1:2346-2513 GCF_002168275.2 Theobroma umbraticum | reverse complement strand
TACCAATGAACCTTTTTCTTCATGTTTCTAGAGGTTGACATTCAACTATAATTTGTTTTAGATAAAAATGTACAAAGAACTCAAATTTAAATCAATTTTGAGATAATAAAACCATTGAAAGTGAGTAATAAGGCTTTTGAAGGAATGAGTTACTATAAATGGACTTT
>NW_018401368.1:1881-2072 GCF_002168275.2 Theobroma umbraticum | reverse complement strand
GTGACTATAAATGGACTTTTCCTACCAATGAATGCCTTTTCCTTCATGTTTCTTACCGTTGACATTTAATTATAATCTTTTTTAATAAAAAATGTACAAAAAATTCAAATTTCAATCAATTTTAAGATTACAAAACTATTTAAAGTGAGTATTAAGGCTTTTGAAGGAATAAGTGACTTTAAATATACTTT
>NW_018401368.1:1349-1482 GCF_002168275.2 Theobroma umbraticum | reverse complement strand
TACCAATGAACCTTTTTCTTCATGTTTCTAGAGGTTGACATTCAACTATAATTTTTTTAAATAAAAATGTACAAAGAACTCAAATTTAAATCAATTTTGAGATTATAAAACTATTGAAAGTGAGTAATAAGGC
>NW_018401368.1:873-1019 GCF_002168275.2 Theobroma umbraticum | reverse complement strand
AATTTCAATCAATTTTGAGATTACAAAACCATTTAAAGTGAGTATTAAGGGTTTGGAAGGAATGGGTGACTATAAATGAACTTTTCTTGTCAACAAATACATTTTTCTTTGCGTTTCTCAGAATTGACATTCAATTATAGTCTGTT
>NW_018401368.1:693-795 GCF_002168275.2 Theobroma umbraticum | reverse complement strand
TTGAAGGAATGTGTGACTATAAACGGATTTTTCTTGCCAATGTATGACTTTCTCTTTGCGTTTCTTGAGGTTGACATTCAATTATAATCTATTTTAACTAAA
>NW_018401368.1:547-683 GCF_002168275.2 Theobroma umbraticum | reverse complement strand
GAATACAAATTTAAATCAATTTTGAGATTATAAAACCATTTAAAATGTGTAATAAGGCTTTTGAAGGAATGGGTGACTATTAAGAGACTTTTCTTTCCAAAGAATGCCTTTTCCTTCATGTTTCTTGACATTAACA
>NW_018401368.1:148-309 GCF_002168275.2 Theobroma umbraticum | reverse complement strand
TTCTTTCCAAAGAATGCCTTTTCCTTCATGTTTCTTGACGTTGATATTCAATTTAAATCTTTTATAACCAAAAATGTACAAAGAATTCAAATTTCAATCAATTTGAGATTACAAAACCATTTAAACTGAGTATTAAGAATTTTGAAGGAATGGGTGACTAT
>NW_018401368.1:0-138 GCF_002168275.2 Theobroma umbraticum | reverse complement strand
TTCTTACCAACAAATACCTTTTTCTTTGCGTTTCTGGAGATTGACTTTCAATTATAGTTTGTTTTAACTAAAAATGTAAAAAATTTCAACTAAAAATCAATTATGGCATTATAAAACCATTTAAAGCGAGTAATGAGG
>NW_018401367.1:1543-2398 GCF_002168275.2 Theobroma umbraticum | reverse complement strand
CCTTCATGTTTCTTGACGTTGACATTTAATTATAATCTTTTTTAACTAAAAATGCCCAAAGAATTCAAATTTCAATCAATTTTGGGATTACAAAACTATTTAAAGTGAGTATGAAGGCTTTTGAAGGAATGGGTGACTATAAATGGAATTTTGTTACCAATGAACCCTTTTGTTCATGTTTTTGGAGGTTGACATTCAATTGTAATTTGTTTTATAGAAAGATGTGCAAAGAATTCACATTTAAATCAATTTTGAGATTATAAAACCATTTAAAGTGAGTAATAAGGCTTTGGAAGGAATAGGTTACTATAAATGAACTTTTCTTGCCAATGAATGCCTTTTTCATTAGGTTTATCAAGGTAGACATCAATTCTAGTATGTTTTAACCATAAATGTAAAAAACTTCAACTTAAAATCAATTATAGCATTATAAAACCATGCAAAGTGAGTCATAAGGCTTTTTGAAGGAATGGGTGACTATTAATGACTTTTCTTGCCAATGAATGCCTTTACCTTCACATTTCTTGAGGTTGACATTGAATTATAGTCTTTTTTAATAAAAAATGTGCAAAAAATTCAAATTTTAATCAATTTTTAGATTACAAATCCATTTAAAGTGAGTAATAAGGCTTTTGGAGGAATGGGTGATTGTAAATGGACTTTTCTTCCCAATGAACCTTTTTCTTCATGTTTCTTGAGGTTAACATTCAATGATAATCTATTTTAACCAAAAATGTACAAAGAATTCAAATTTAAATCAATTTTCAGATTATAAAACTATTTAAAGTGTGTAATAACGCCTTTGAAAGAATGGGTGACTATTAATGGACTTTTCTTGCCAATGAATGCCTTTTC
>NW_018401367.1:1031-1155 GCF_002168275.2 Theobroma umbraticum | reverse complement strand
GTTTTAACTAAAAATGTGCAAAGAATTCAAATTTAAATCAATTTTGAGAAAATAAAACCTTTTAAAATGTGTAATGAGGCTTTTGAAAGAATGGGTGACTATAAACGGATTTTTCTTGCCAATG
>NW_018401367.1:680-839 GCF_002168275.2 Theobroma umbraticum | reverse complement strand
AAATGTACAAAGAATTCAAATTTAAATCAATTTTGAGATTATAAAATCATTTACAGTGAGTAAAAAGGCTTTTAAAGGAATGGGTGACTATTAATGGACTTTTCATGCCAATAAATGCCTTCTCTTTACGTTTCTCGATATTGACATTCAATCATTGTC
>NW_018401367.1:437-569 GCF_002168275.2 Theobroma umbraticum | reverse complement strand
TTCCCTTCATGTTTCTTAATGTTGACTTTCAATTATAATCTTTTTAACCAAAAATGTACAAAGAATTCAAATTTTAAAAAATTTTGAGATTACAAAATCATTTAAAGTAAGTATTCAGGCTTTAGAAGGAAT
>NW_018401367.1:0-421 GCF_002168275.2 Theobroma umbraticum | reverse complement strand
AAGAATTGAAATTTAAATCACTTTTGAGATTAGAAAACCATTTAAAGTGAGTAAAAAGGCTTTTAAAGGAATGTGTTACTATAAATGGACTTTTCATGCCAACAAATGCCTTTTTCTTTGCGTTTCTCAAGATTGACATTTAATTATAGTCTGTGTTAACCAAAAATGTAAAAAACTTCAACTAAAAATCAATTATGGCATTATAAAACCATTTAAAGCGAGTAATGAGGCTTTTGAAAGAATAGGTGACTATAAACAGATTTTTCTTGCCAATGTATGCCTTTTTCTTCACGTTTCTTAAGGTTGACATTCAATTACAATCTGTTTTAACTAAAAATTTACAAAGAATTCAAATTTTAACAAATTTTGAGACTATAAAACCATTTAAAGTAAGTATTAAGGCTTTTGAAGGAATGGGTGA
>NW_018401366.1:0-1442 GCF_002168275.2 Theobroma umbraticum | reverse complement strand
AATAGAGCACATCAAAATGGAAATTTACTTTTTCTTTTCCAACATATGGAAATTTACTTGATACTTTGATGAGCAACTAGTATTCAATCAAGGACTATTCATACTTTTAAGAGAGGAGAATCAAATTCCAAAGAGTTAAAATAATTGAACCATAAACTTGAATAACTTATTATTGTGGTATGGTGAATTTCATGCATATAACTTGAAAAAAGAACCAGTTAAGTTAAATACAATTAATATGCTCTTTTGAAAAGGAACCCATCAATAAAAAAAGAACAATTTTGTATTTAAAAAACACAATAAATCATTATTTTATACTTGAAGGTGCATTTTCACTACCTTGAATTCCAATGTATGAAGTTTTGCATCTTTTTTCCCCTATTGATCACCATGACATTCATTTGCTCTTGAACTTTCTTGGATGACATTGCTTTATTTCCTTTCCACCTTAATCCATGACCCTTGTAAACATGATCGTATGTGGATGGATAAGTTACACCAATTTTACACTTTGTTGAGAGGGTCTGTTGACTAGGCCTTCCAAGCTATACAAGAACATACATATTTAACATGATGTAAACAAAGTATTTGCAAGAATTAACGATTGTAACATTTACTTACATTCCACTCTCGTTCATCAGTGTATGGTTTGATATAAATACTAATACCCTTAAATATTTTCCTATTTTCTCTGATATGTGGTTTATTTGGAATAGTGTTGTTAATTCGTACCTTTTCTTTCCCTTTCCTTGATAAGCTACTACCAGTGGATTGGACATTTGATGTTTTCTACAAAATTCAATGAAAAAGTAGTCAAACAAGTTCATAAATAAGTTGAACATATATAATTCTTTGGTTCAAAATACAATCGGACACATCTTTCCAAATAATAAATTATGATTACATATAATTCACCTTTTGGACATTTGACTGTGGACTATTTTGGGCAATACTTTGTGTAGTAATAGATCCACCATCACATATTGCATTTTGTTCTTTGCGTAGCTAATTTCAAACAAATCACTTACAAATCAATTTTTGCATAAGTAATTTAAATCAAGGCTTGTCATAGAACAAAATTCTTTGGAATAGTGATAATGTGATAATGCAAGTGGGCATTAACATATTGTCACAACATGTGCTTGTGTATCACATATAAAATTGGGAACAATTACTCCAACTTACATGTATTTATATTATAGTAAAAAGGAAAACAATTCCAATTCTAGGATACTTGGATCATCATATTATCAACGTCAAATCATGAGGGAAATCAAATCAAGGAACCTTAAGGTAAATGAAGGCTAGATCCACATAGCTTAGTTCTCTCATGAAATTTTCTATATTAAGAAAAGATAACTTATCAAGGTCTACTTGAAAAATATCTCGCTTGCCATCTACATATGAAGTTTCCAGATCGTATATGAAATTACCATCATGGA
>NW_018401365.1:883-2297 GCF_002168275.2 Theobroma umbraticum | reverse complement strand
GGAGCTAAGTTTGAATGGACTGATGAATGTGAAGACAGTTTCTTAAGATTAAAGGAGTGTTTGATGTAAGCACCAATTTTAAGTTTACCAACTGGTCCAGGTGGTTATGTTGTATATTGTGATACATCAAGAGTTGGATTAGGATGTGTGTTGATGCAAGATGGAAGAGTTATACGTACACCTCGAGGCAACTTAAAAAGCATGAGCAGAATTATCCTACCCATGACTTGGAGATGGCAATGATAGTGTTTGCCTTAAAGATTTGGTGCCATTATCTATATGGGGAAAGCTTTAATATAAATACTGATCACAAGAGTTTGAAGTATATATTTCAGCAACGTGCTTTCAATTTAAGGCAACGTCGATGGATGAAATTGCTCAAAGATTACGATTGTACTATTCAGTATCACCCCGGTAAGGCAAGCATTGTAGCTGATGCCTTAAGTCAAAAATCTATGGGGAGTTTGGCTCAAGTGTCTGTTGAAAAGAGAAGTCTAGTGCGTGAATGGCAAAGTTTAGGCAGCATAGGGATCAAGATGGATATTGGTGGTCCTAATACTCTTATTGCTCATTTTTGAGTACGACCAATGATCTTAGATCGATTCCGTAACGCTCAAGGTCAAGATGAATTTGTGATGAAAATTTTGAGATTGGAAGAGCGGGATCAGAAATATGAATATGGAGATGATGGACTGTTGAAGTATGAATTTCGAACGTATGTGCCAAATCAAGATAACTTGAGGGAAGAAATTTTAGAAGAAGCGCACATTACAGCCTATACTATACATCCAGGAGCCACCAAGATGTATCATGATTTAAAAATGGTTTATTGGTGGCTATGTATGAAGAAAGACGTAGCTGAATATATAGCCAAATGCCTAATTTGTCAGCAAGTTAAGGCTGAACATGGGAAACCCCCACGTTTGCTACAACCCTTACTAATTCTCGAATGGAAATAGGAACATGTGGCTACGGATTTTGTGACTAGATTGCCCTGTGTTAGTGGAAGATATGATTCGATTTGAGTAATAGTGGATCGATTGACCAAATCTGCTCATTTTATTCCGGTAAAAACTAGCTATGGATTAGTTAAGTATGCAAAGGTTTATATTGATTGTATTGTACGATTACATAGAGATCTCGTGACCATAGTGTCTGATCGAGGACCACAATTTACTAATAAGTTTTGGAGAAGTTTATATGGAGCCTTAGGCACTCGTTTAGACTTCAGTAGTGCATATCATCCTCAAACAGATGGCTAGTCAGAACGAGTGATACAAATACTTGAGGATATGTTAAGATCAATAGTATTAGATGTTGGATCCATTAGTTTTTGATGATAATAAAACATTATCATTTATCCATGTCTAACCTGTCTACTTGAGTGTGCAGAATAAATATATTTAATAATTAG
>NW_018401365.1:782-873 GCF_002168275.2 Theobroma umbraticum | reverse complement strand
AAAAGACAATATCAAAACTAACAGGAATAAGGAGTTAGAAGTAAGCAATGAAGTGAGAAGCCTCTAAGTTGAATAATCAAGGGAATTGGTT
>NW_018401365.1:683-772 GCF_002168275.2 Theobroma umbraticum | reverse complement strand
CAAAAGAGAAGTTGGCGGGTTCAAGCAAATCATGAAACAAAGAGCACTTAGTCTACCAAGAGACAGAGTTAGTCGACTAAGAGCTTACT
>NW_018401365.1:509-673 GCF_002168275.2 Theobroma umbraticum | reverse complement strand
GGGTTCAGAGACAGAAACTACTCAATCGACCAAGAAGGTTTGTCAATAAACTAAGAGGGTATTGTTAGAAATGCTCAAAGATAGAGCCTATTGCTAGAAACTGAGTTTAGAGACAGAAACGACTTAGTCGACTAAGTGATATCAATTAGTCGACTAAGAGCATT
>NW_018401365.1:176-329 GCF_002168275.2 Theobroma umbraticum | reverse complement strand
AAGTATAAAAACACCTCCCAACAACCAAAAGATGAGATTTGAAGGCTTCCAAGACTAAAAACAGCTCAAAAACCTCAAGAACACTTTGCATTTTTTTTACACTTCACTTCAATCTTTGTAACAGAGTTAAGAACTTCATCTTGTACCATCAGA
>NW_018401365.1:0-143 GCF_002168275.2 Theobroma umbraticum | reverse complement strand
GGGGATTAATCAAGCTTGGGTTAGCTTGATTGAGTGCATAGGTTCTAACTCAGCATAGAAAAGTTCGTTTTTGGGTTTTGGTTGATCTAGGAAAAACCATTGTTGAAGGTTGTGGCTGAGCTTGTGAAAAGCCATTGTAAAAG
>NW_018401364.1:1138-1280 GCF_002168275.2 Theobroma umbraticum | reverse complement strand
AAAGTCCATTTATAGCCACCATTCCTTAAAAATACTTATTACTCGCTTTAAATGATTTTATAATCTCATAATCGGTTTTAAGTTGAATTTTTTTTACATTTTTGATTAAAACAGAGTATAATTGAATTTCTACCTTAAGAAA
>NW_018401364.1:795-894 GCF_002168275.2 Theobroma umbraticum | reverse complement strand
AAAGTCTATTTATAGTCACCAATTCCTTCAAAAGGCTTATTACTCACTTTAAATAGTTTTAAAATCTCATAACTGATTTTAAGTTGAATTTCTTTACAT
>NW_018401364.1:646-785 GCF_002168275.2 Theobroma umbraticum | reverse complement strand
ATGGTTTTATAATCTCATAGTTGAGTTTAAGTTTAATTTTTTTGCATTTTTGATTAAAACAGAGCATAATTGAATATCTACCTTAAGAAACGTGATGAAACAAGCATCCATTGACAAGAGAAGTCTATTTATAGTCACC
>NW_018401364.1:273-424 GCF_002168275.2 Theobroma umbraticum | reverse complement strand
AAGTCTTATTACTCACTTTAAATTGTTTTATAATCTCCTAATTTATTTTAAGTTTAATTGTTTTACATTTTTTATTAAAACAGACAATAATTTAATCTCTACCTCATGAAACATGATGAAATAAGCATTCATTGACAAGAAAAGTCCATTT
>NW_018401364.1:0-161 GCF_002168275.2 Theobroma umbraticum | reverse complement strand
TTATAATTGAATGTCTACCTTTAGAAACATGAGGAAACAAGCATTCATTGATAAGAAAAGTCCATTTATAGCCAGCCATTCCTAAAAAAGGCTTATTTGTCGCTTTCAATGGTTTTATAATCTCATAATTGATTTTAAGTTGAATTCTTTTACATTTTTGA
>NW_018401363.1:0-9248 GCF_002168275.2 Theobroma umbraticum | reverse complement strand
AAAATCAACTATGAGATTATAAAACTATTTAAAGCGAGTAATAAGGCTTTTAAAAGGTTGAGTGACTATAAATGGGCTTTTCTTATCAATCAATGGCTTTTCCTTCAAGTTTCTCAAGGCAGACAGTCTATTATAATTTGTTTTAACCAAAATGCAAAAAAATTCATCCTAAAATCAATTATGAGGTAGTAAAACCATTTAAAGCAAGTAATAAGGCTTTCAAAGGCTTGGGTGACTATAAGTAGGCTTTTTCTACAAATGAATGAGTTTCTCTTCATGTATCCCTCGGTAAATATTCAATTATAATCTGTTTTAATGAAAAATGTTATAAGAGATTATAAAACTATTTAAAGCGAGTGATAAGGCTTTTGAAAACATGAGTGATTATAAATGGACTTTTGTTGTCAATGAGTGTGTTTTTCTTCACGTTTTCCAAGGTAGACATTCAATTGTAATCTATTTTAACCAAAAATGTAAAAAAATCCAACTTAAAATCAATTATAAGATTATAAAATGATTTAAAGTGAGTAATAAGGCTTTTAAAGATTTGAGTGACTATAATGGGCTTCTCTTGCAAATGAATGAGTTTTTTTTCATGTTTTCTAAGCCAAACATTCAATTATAATCTGTTTTAACAAAAAATGTAAGCAAATTCAACCTAAAATTAATTATGAGATTATAAAACTATTTAAAGCGAGTAATAAAGTTTTGGAAGGCATAAGTAATTATAAATAGGCTTTTCTTGTCAACGAATGGCTTTTTCTTCACGTTTCTCAAGGCAGACCTCAATTATAATATGTTTTAACTAAAAATCTAGAAAAATTTTATCTAAAATCAATTATGAGCTTATAAAACTATTTAAAGCTAGTAATAAGGCTTTCAAAGGTATAGGTGACTATAAATGGACTTTTTTGGTCAATGAATGACTTTTTCTTAATGTTTCCTAAGGCAAACATTCAATTATAATCTGTTTCAACTAAAATTGTAAAACAGTTCAACTTAAAATTATTTATGAAGTTACAAATCTATTTAAAGTGAGTGATAAGGCTTTTGAGGGAATGGGAGACTGTAATTGAACTTTTCCTACAAATGAAAGGGTTTTTCTTCATGTTTTTTGAGGTAAACATTCAATTATAATCTATTTTAAACAAAATGTAAAAAATTCAACCTGAAATCAATTATGACATTATAAAACCATTTAAAGTAAGCAATAAAGCTTTTGAAGGTATGAGTGACTATAAATAGACATTTCTTGCCAATGAATGGCATTTCTTCATGTTTCTTGAGGCAAACATACAATTTAATCTGTTTTAATCAAAAATGTAAAAACATTCAACTTAAAATCAATTATGAGATTATAAAACCATTTAAAGCGAGTAATAAGGCTTTCGAAGGCTTGTGTGACTATAAATGGACTTTCATATCAATAGGTAGCTTTTGCTTTACGTTTCCCCAAGAAGACATTCAATTATATTATATTTTAATCAAAAAAGTAAAAAAATACAACTTAAAATCTATTATGAGATTACAAAACCATTTAAAGTAAGTAATAAGGCTTTCGAAGGCTCGGGTGCCTATAAATGGGCTTTTCTTCTCAATGAACGAGTTTTTCTTCATGTTTTTTGAGGCAAACATTCAATTATAATCTATTTCAACCAAAAATGTAAAAACATTAAACTTAAAATTAATTATTAGATTATAAAACAATTTAAAATAAGTAATAAGGCCTTTAAAGGCTTGGGTGACTATAAATGGGCTTTTCTTGCAAATGAATGGGTTTTTCTTCATGTTTCCTAAGGCAAACATTCAATTATAATCTGTGATAACCAAAAATGTAAAAATATCCAACCTAAAATCAATTATGAGTTTATAAAACCATTTGAAGCGAGTAATAAGGCTTTTGAAGTTATGGGTAACTATAAATCGACTTTTTTTTTCAATGAATGGCTTTTTCTTCACGTTTCCCAAGGTAAACATTCAATTATAATTTGTTCTAATAAAAAATATAAAAATTTAACACAAAATCCATTATGGGATCATAAAACCATTTAAAGTGAGTAATAAGGCTTTTGAACACATGGATGACTATAAATAGATTTTTATTGTCAATGAATGGCTTTTTCTTCATATTTTTCAAAGCAGACATTCAATTATAATTGTTTTAATCAAAAATGTAAAAAATTCAACCTAAAATCAATTATGAGGTTATAAAACCATTTAAAGTGAGTAATAACGCTTTTGAAAGATCGGGTGACTATAAATGGGCTTTTCTGATCAATGAATGGGTTTTTCTTCATGTTTCTTAGGGCAAACATTCGATTATAATTTGTTTTAACCAAACATATAAAAAAATTCAACTTAAATTCAATTCTAAGATTATAAAACCATTTAAAGTGAGTAATAAGGCTTTTGAAGGGAAGGGTGACCATAAATGGGATTTTCTTACCAATGAATTGGTTTTTCTTTATATTTTCTAAGGAAAACATTTAATTATAATATGTTTTAACTAAAAATGCAAAAAAATTCAACTTAAAATCAATTATGAGATTGCAAAACCATTTAAATTGAGTAGTAAGGCTTTTGAAAGAATGGTTGACTATAATTGGACCTTTCGTGTCAATTAATAGCTTTTTCCTCATGTTTTTGAAGGCAAACATTCAATTATAATCTGTTTTAACCACAAATGTAAAAAAACTCAACTTAAAATCAATTATGAGATTATAAAATCATTTAAAGCGAGTAATAAGGCTTTCGAAGGCTTAGGTGACTATAAATGGGCTTTTTTTTACCAATGAATAGGTTTTTCTTCATGTTTCTTAAGGGAAACATTCAATTATAAACTGTTTTAACCAAAAATGTAAAAAACATTCAACTTAAAATGAATTATGAGTTTACAAAATCATCTAAAATGAGTAGTAAGGCTTTTCAAGGCTTAGGTGACTATAAATGGGCTTTTCTTGCCAATGAATGGGTTTTTCTTCTTGTTTCTTAAGGTAAATATGCAATTATAATCTGTTTTAGCTAAAAAATATTAAAAAATTCAACTTAAAATCAATTATGAGATTATAAAATCATTTAAAACGAGTAATAAGGCTTTTGAAGGCTTGGGTGACTATAAATGGGCTTTTCGTGCCAATGTATTAGTTTTACTTTATGTTTCTTGAGGCAAACATTTAATTATAATCTGTTTTAACCAAAAATGTAAAAAAATTAAACTTAAAATCAATTTTGAAGTTATAAAACCATTTAAAGATAGTAGTAAGGCTTTTGAAGGCGTGGGAGACTATAAATGGGCTTTTCTTGCCAATGAATGAGTTTCTGTTCATGTTTCTTGAGAAAACATTCAATTATAATCTATTTTTACCAACAATATAAAAAACTTCAACTTAAAATCAATTATGAGTTTATAAAACCATTTAAAGCAAGTAAAAAGGCTTTCGAAGGCTATGTGACTATAAATAGGTTTTTCTTAAGATTGAACCAGTTTTCTTCACGTTTCTTGAGGCAAACATTTAATTATAATCTATTTTAGCCAAAAATATAAAAAACAACCAACTTAAAACCAACTATGAGTTTACAAAACCATTTAAACAGAGTAATAAGGTTTTTTAAGGGTTGGGTGACTATAAATAAGCTTTTATTGCCAATGAATGAGTTTTTTTTTATGTTACTCAACGTAAACATTCATTTATAATATTTTTTAACTAAAAATATAAAAAAAAAATTAACTTAAATTCAATTGTGAGATTATAAAACCATTAAAAGCAAGTAATGAGGCTTTAGAAAGCAAGGGTGGCTATAAATGGATTTTTCTTGACAATAAATTAGTTTTTCTTCCTGTTTCCTGAGGTAAACATTCAATTCTAATCTAATTTAACCAAAAATGTAAAAAACATTCAACTTAAAATCAATTATAAGTTTACAAAATTATTTAAAGCGAGTAATAAGGCTTTTAAAGGATTAGGTGACTATAAATGGGCTTTTCTTGTCAATGAATGGATTTTTCTTCATGTTTCTCGAGGCAAACATTCAATTATAATATGTTTTAAATAAAAATGTAAAACAATTCAACTTGAAATCAATTATGAGATTATAAAACCATATAAAGCGAGTAATAAGGTTTTCGAATGCTTGGGTGACTATAAATGGGCTTTTCTTGCCAATGAATTAGTTTTTCTTCCTATTTTTCAAGGTAAACATTCAATTATAATTTATTTTAACTAAAAATGTAAAAAACATTCAACTTAAAGTCAATTATGAGATTATAAAACTATTTAAAGCAAGCAATAAGGCTTTCGAAGGCTTCAGTGACTATAAATGAGCTTTTCTTGTCAATGAACTAGTTTTTCTTTACCTTTCCTGAGGTAAACATTCAATTATAATATGTTTTAACTAAAAATGTAAAAAACATTGAACTTAAAATCAATTATGAGTTTACAAAACTATTTAAAGCGAGTAATAAGGCTTTTAAAGGCTTAAGTGACTATAAATTGGCTTTTCTTGCCAATGAATGATTTTTCTTCATGTTTCTCAAGGAAAACATTTAATTATAATATGTTTTAACTAAAAATATAAAAAAATTCAAATTAAAATCAATTATGAGATTATAAAACCATATAAAGCGAGTAATAAGGCTTTCGAAAGCTTGGGTGACTATAATGGGCTTTTCTTGCCAATGAATTAGTTTTTCTTCATGTTTACCAAGGCAAACATTCAATTCTAATCTATTTTAACTAAAAATGTGAAAAAATTCAACTTAAAGTCAATTATGAGATTATAAAACTATTTAAAGCAAATAATAAGGCTTTTGAAGGTATTAGTAACTATAAATGGGCTTTTCTTATCAATGAACGGGTTTTTCTTCACCTTTCCTGAGCTAAACATTCAATTATAATCTGTTTTAACTAAAAATGTGAAAAACATTCAACTTAAAATCAATTATGAGTTTACAAAACCATTTAAAGTGAGTAATAAGGCTTTTGAAGGCTTAGGTGACTATAAATGGGCCTTTCTTGCTAATGAATGAGTTTTTCTTCATGTTTCTCAAGGAAAACATTTAATTATAATTTGCTTTAACTAAAAATAAAAAACAATTCAAATTAAAATCAATTGTGAGATTATAAAACCATATAAAGTGAGTAATAAGGCTTTCGAAGGCTTAGCTGACTATAAATGGGCTTTTCTTGCCAATGAATTGGTTTTTTTTCATATTTTTCAAGGTAACCATTCAATTATAAGCTATTTTAACCAAAAATGTTAAACACATTCAACTTATAGTCACTTATAAGATTATAAAACTATTTAAACTAAGCTATAAGGCCTTCGAAGGCTTCGGTGACTATAAATGGGCTTTTCTTGTCAATGAACAAGTTTTTCTTCATGTTTCCTGAGGCAAACATTCAATTATAATCTATTTTAACTAAAAATATAAACAAATTCAACCTAAAATCAATTATGAGATTATAAAACTATTTAAAGTGCGTAATAAGGCTTTCGAAGGCATGGGTGACAATAAATATACTTTTCTTGTCATTGAATAGCTTTTTCTTCACATTTCTCAAGGAAATGTAACAATTATAATCTGTTTTAACCAAAATGTAAAAAAATTCAACCTAAAATCAATTATAAGATTATAAAATCATATTAAACGAGTAATAAGGCTTTTAAAGGTTGGGGTGACTATAAATGGGCTTTTCTTAGCAATGAATAGCTTTTCTTCAGGTTTTCCAAGGTAAATATTTAATTATAATCTGTTTTAACCAAAATGTAAAAAACATTCAACTTAAAATCAGTTATGAGTTTAGAAAACCATTTAAAGTGAGTAGTAAGACTTTTGAAAGAATATGTGACTATAATTGGACTTTTCGTGCTAATAAATGGCTTTTCCTTCATATTTTTCATGGCAAACATTCAATTATAATCTGGTTTAACCAAAAATGTAAAAAACATTGAATTTTAAATCAATTATTAGGTTATAAAATTATTTAAAGTGAGTAATAAGGCTTTCAAAGGCTTGGGTGACTATAAATAGGCTTTTCTCACCAATGAATGGGCTTTTCTTCACATTTTTCAAAGCAAACATTCAATTATAATCTGTTTTAATTAAAAATATAAAAAATTCAACTTAAAATCAATTATGAGATTATCAAACCATTTTAAGTGAGTAATAAAGCTCTCGAAGGCTTGGGTGACTATAAATGGGCTTTTCGTGCTAATGAATGAGTTTTTCTTTGTGTTTCCTAAGACAAACATTTAAATATAATATGTTTTAACTAAAAATATAAAACAATTCAATCTAAAATCAATTATGAGATTATAAAACTATTTTAAGCGAGTAATAAAGCTTTTGAAGGCATGGGTGACTATAAATGAGATTTCGTTGTTAACGAATGCCCATTTCTTCACATTTTTCAAGGCAAACATTCAATTATAATTTTTTTTGAGCAAAAATATAAAAAAAGTCAACTTAAAATCAATTATGAGATTATAAAACCATTTAAAGCAGGTAGTAAGGTTTTTGAAGGTTTGGGTGACTATAAATGGGCTTCTCTTCCCAGTGAACGGCTTTTTTTCCATGTTTTTTGAGGCAAACATTCAATTATAATTTGTTTTAACTAAAAATGTAAAAAACATTCAACTTAAAATCAATTAGGAGTTTAAAAAACCATTTAAAGTGAGTAGTGAAGCTTTTGAAAGAATGGGTGACTATAATTAGACTTTCTTACCAATGAATGGCTTTTTCATCACATTTCCTAAGGCAAACATTCAATACAATGCTGTTTTAACCATAAATCGTAAAAAAATTCAACTTAAACAATTTATGAGATTATAAACCATTTAAAACGAGTAATAAGGCTTTGGAAGGGTTGGGTGACTATAAATGGCTTTTCTTGCTAATGAATAGGTTTTTCTTGTCATTTTTCTCTAGGAAAACATTTAATTACTAATCTATTTTAACTAAAAATATAAAAAAATTAAACTTTAAATCAATTTTGAGGGTTATAAAACCATTTAAAAAGCAGAATAAGGTTTTTAGCATGGACCTCCTAGATGACTATAAGAATGGGCTTTTCTTGCCCATTGGACTTGATTTTGTGGCATGCTATCCTTTAAGTAGTAAAACATCATCAGATTTTAAATATGTTATCTAATAACATAAAGACATACTTCAGACCCTAAAGTCAATCATGAAATTATTAAAGCATTTAAAGCGAGTAATGAGGCTTTTGAAGGCTTGGGTGACTATAAATGGGCTTTTCTTGTCAATGAATTGGTTTTCTTCATGTTTCTTAAGGCAAACATTTAATTATAATCTGTTTTAATCAAAAATATAAAAAATATTTAACTTAAAGTCAATTATGAGATTATTAAACTATTTAAAGCAAGTAATAAGGCTTTTGAAGCCTTAAGTGACTATAAATGGGCTTTTTTTGCCAATGATTGGGTTTCCTTTTATGTTTCTTGACATAAACATTCAATTATAATCTATTTTAACTAAAAATGTAAAACAATTCAACTTAAAATTAATTATGAGATTATAAAACTATTTAAAGCTAGTAATAAGGCTTTCGAAGGCTTAGGTGACTATAAATAGGCTTTTCTTGCCAATAAAATAGTTTTTCTTCACGTTTCTTAAGGTAAAAATGTAATTATAATCTACTTTAACTAAAAATGTAAAACAATTGAACTTAAAATCAATTTTGAGGTTATAAAACCATTTAAAGAGAGTATTAAGGCTTTTGAAGGCTCGGGTGACTATAAATGGGCTTTTCTAGCCAATGACTGAGTTTTATTTCATGTTTTTCAAGGAAAACATTCAATTATAATATGTTTTAACTAACAATGTAAAAATATTCAACCTAAAATCAATTATGAGATTATAAAACCATTTAAAGCGAGTAATAATGCTTTTGAAGGCTTCGGTGACTATAAGTGGGCTTTCCTTACCAATGAATGGGTTTTTTTTATGGTTCTTAAGGCAAACATTCAATTCTAATCTGTTTTAACCATAACTGTAAAAAAATTTAGCTTAAAATCAATTATAAGGTTACAAAACCATTTAAGGCGAGTAATAAGGCTTTCAAAGGCTTAGGTGACTATAAGTGGGCTTTTCTTACCAATGAATGGGTTTTTCTTTATGTTTCTCAAGGAAAACATTCAATTATAATCTGTTTTAACTAAAAATGAAGAAAAAATTCAATGTAAAGTCAATTATGAGATTATAAAACGATGTAAAGCGAGTACTAAGGTTTTTGAAGTTTGGGTGACTATAAATGGGCTTTTCTTGTTAAAGTATAAGTTTTTCTTCATGTTTCTTGAGGAAAATATTCAATTATAATATATTTTAACTAAAAATTTAAAAAAATTCAACTCAAAATCAATTATGAGATTATAAAACCATTTAAAGGGAGTAGTAAGGCTTTTGAAGGAATGGGTGACTATAATTGGACTTTTTATACTAATGAATGGCTTTTTCTTCATGTTTCCCAAGGCAAACATTCAATTATACTCTGTCTTAACCAAAAATGTAGGAAAATTCAACTTCAAATCAATGATGAGGTTATAAAATCGTTTAAAGCGAGTAACAATGCTTTTGAAGGCTTAGGTGACTATAAACGGGCAGCTTTTCTTGCCAATGAATTTGTTTTTCTTCATGTTTCTCAAGGCAAACATTCAAATATATTCTATTTTAACCAAAAATCTAAAACAATTAAACTTAAAATCAATTTTGAGATTATAAAACCATTTAAAGAGAGTAATAAGGCTTTTGAAGGCTTGAGTGACTATAAATGGGTTTTTCTTGTCAATGAATGTGTTTTCTTCATGTTTCCCAAGGGAAACAATCATTTATAATCTGTTTTAACCAAAAATGTCAAAAATTCAGCTTAAAATCAATTATGAGATTATGAAACCATTTAAAGGGAGTAGTAAGGCTTTTGAAGGCTTGGATGACTATAAATGGGCTTTTCTTGCCAATGAATGGGTTTTTCTTTATGTTTCTCGAGATAAACATTCAATTATAATTTGTTTTAATTAGAAATTTAGAAAACATTATACTTAAAATCAATTTTGAGGTTAAAAATCCATTTAAAGATAGTAATAAGGCTTTTGAAGGCTTGGGTGATTATAAATGGGCTTTTCTTGCCAATCAATGGGTTTTTGATCATGTTTCTCAAGGCAAACATTCAATTATAATCTCATTTAACCAAAAATGTAAAATAATTCAACTTAAAATCAATTATGAGATT
>NW_018401362.1:2227-3320 GCF_002168275.2 Theobroma umbraticum | reverse complement strand
CAATTATGAGAATATAAAACCATTTAAAGCGAGTTATAAGGCTTTTGAAGGAATGAGTGATTGTAATTAGACTTTTCATATCAATAAATGACTTTTTCTTCACGTTTCCCAAGGAAAACACTCAATTATAATCTATTTTAACTAACAATGCAAAAATTCAACTTCAATTATAAGGTTATAAAACTATTGAAAGCGAGTAAAAATGCTTTTGAAGGCTTGGGTGAATATAAATGGGCTTTTCTTACTAATGAATTGGTTTTTCTTTTTGTTTCTCGAGGCAAACATTCGATTATAATCTGTTTTAATCAAAAATGTAAAAAAATTCAACGTAAAATGAATTATGAGATTATCAAACCATTTAAAGCGAGTAATAAGGCTCTCGAAAGCTTGGGTGACTATAAACGAGCTTTTGTGCCAATGAATGGGGTTTTCTTCATGTTTTCTGAGGCAACATTTAATTATAATATGTTTTAACTAAAAATATGAAAAAAACTCAACCAAAAATCAGTTATGAGATATAAAAACCATTTAAAGCAAGTAATAAGGCTTTCGAAGATATGAGTGACTATAAATATACTTTTCTTGTCATTGAATTGCTTTTTCTTCATATTTCTCAAGGAAGGCAGCCAATTATAAACTGTTTTAACCAAAAATGTAAAATAATTCAACCTAAAATCAATTATGAGATTATAAAATGATATTTAACGAGTAATAAGGCTTTCGAAGGCTTGAGTGACTATAAATGGGCTTCTTTTACCAACGAACGAGTTTTTACATATTTCTCGAGGTAAATATTTAATTATAATATGATTTAATAAAAAATATAAAAAACATTCAACGTAAAATCAACTATGAGTTTACAAAATCATTTAAAGTGAGTAGTAAGGCTTTTAAAGGTTTAGGTGACTATAAATGGGCTTTTCTTGCCAATGAATAGGTTTTACTTCATGTTTCCTAATGCAAACATTCAGTTATAATCTATTTTAACCAAAAATGTAAAAAAAATTAAACTTAAAATCAATTTTGAGGTTAAAACCATTTAAAGTGAGTAATAAGGCTTTTGAAGGCTTAGGTTACTATAAATGGCCTTTTT
>NW_018401362.1:1819-2130 GCF_002168275.2 Theobroma umbraticum | reverse complement strand
AAACTATTTAAAGAGAGTAATAAGGCTTTTGGAGGCTTTGGTGATTATAAACAAGCTTTTTTGGCCAATAAATGGCTTTTTCTTCAGGTTTCTCAAGGAAAACATTCAATTATAAGTAGTTTTAACTAAAAATGTAAAACAATTCAACCTAAAATTAATTATGAGGTTATAAACCATTTAAAGCGAGTAATAAAGTTTTTGAAGGCTTAGGTGACTATAAATGGACTTTTCTAGCCAATGATTGGGTTTTTCTTCATGTTTCTCAAAGAAAACATTCAATTATAATCTGTTTTAACTAAAAATAAAAAAAA
>NW_018401362.1:0-1686 GCF_002168275.2 Theobroma umbraticum | reverse complement strand
AAATCAATTATGAGGTTACAAAACTATTTGAAGTGAGTAATAAGGCTTTCGAAGGCTTGGGTAACTAAAAGTGGGCTTTTCTTGCCAATGAATGTTTTCTTCATGTTTCTCAAGGAAAAATTAAATTATAATTTGATTTAACTAAAATTGTAAAACAATTAAACTTAAAATCAGTTATGGGATTATAAAACGATTTAACACGAATAATAATGCTTTTGAAGGCTTGGGTGACTATAACTGCACTTTTCTTGCCAATGAATGAATTTTTATTCATGTTTCTTAAGGCAAACATTCAATTATAATATGTTTAATTAGACATATAAAAACATTCAACTTAAAATCAATTATAAGATTATAAAACCATTTAAAGTGAGAAGCAAGGTTTTCGAAGGCAGGGGTGAAAATAAATATACCTTTCGTGTCATTGAATGGCTTTTCTTCATGTTTCTCAAGGTAGACAGTCAATTATAATCTATTTGAACCAAAATTGTAAAAAAATTCAACCTCAAATCAATTATAAGATTATAACATGGTAAGTGAGTAATAAGGCTTTCAAAGGCTTGGTTGATTATACATGGGCTTCTCTTGCTAATGAACGAGTTTTTCTTCACGTTTCTCTAGGTAAACAATCAATTATAATCTATTTTAACTAAAAATATAAAAAACATTCAACTTAAAATCAATTATGAGTTTACAAAATCATTTAAAGTTAGTAGTAAGGCTTTCGAAGGCTTGGGTGACTATAAATAGGCTTTTCATGCCAATGAATGGATTTTTTTTCACGTTTCTCAAGGCAAACATTAAATTATAATCTATTTTAACCATAAATGTAAAACAATTCAACCTAAAATAAATTATGAGGTTATAAAACCAATTAAAGCGAGTAATAAGGCTTTGCAAGGCTTTGGTGACTATTAATGGGCTTTTCTTGCCAATGAATGGGTTTTTCTTCATGTTTCTTAAGACAAATAGTTAATTATAATTTGTTTTAATAAAAATGTAAAAAAACTCAACTTAAAATCAATTATGAGATTATAAAACCATTTAAAGAGAGTAATAAGGCTTTCAAAGGATTTGGTTACTATAAATGGGCTTTTCTTACCAATGAATGGGTGTTTCTTCATGTTCTAGAGAAAAACATTCAATTATAATCTGTTTTAACCAAAAATGTAAAAAAACTCAACTTAAAATCAGTTATGAGATTTTAAAATCATTTAAAATGAGTAATAAAGCTTTCGAAGGCTTGGGTGACTATAAATGGGCTTTTCTTCCAATGAATGGGTTTTTCTTCACATTTCTCAAGGTAAACATTCAATTATAATTTGTGTTAAATGAAAATGTAAAAAACATTCAACTTAAAATTAATTATGTGTTTACGAAACCATTTCAAGGGAGTAGTAAGGCTTTTGAAGGAATGGGTGACCATAATTAGACTTTTCGTGTCAATGAATGGCTTTTTCTTCATGTTTCCCAAGGCAAACATTCAATTGTAATATGTTTTAACCAAAAATGTAAGAAAATTTAAATTAAAATCGATTATGAGGTTATAAAACCATTTAAAGCTAGTAATAAGGCTTTTCGAAGGCATGAGTGACTATAAATGGGCTTTTCTTGCCAATGAATGGGTTTTCTTTCATGTTTCCTAAGGCAAACATTCAATTATAATCTGTTTTAACCAAAAATGTA
>NW_018401361.1:1590-1701 GCF_002168275.2 Theobroma umbraticum | reverse complement strand
TGAGAAACATGAAGAAAAAAGTATTCATTGGCAAAAAAAGTCTATTTATAGTCAACGATTGCTTCAAAAGCCTTATTAATCACTTTAAATAGTTTTATGATCTCAAAATTA
>NW_018401361.1:1289-1417 GCF_002168275.2 Theobroma umbraticum | reverse complement strand
ACATGAAGAAAAAAGCATTCATTGGTAAGAAAAGTCTATTTATAGTCATCCATAACTTCAAAAGCCTTATTACTCGCTTTAAATGGTTTTGTAATGCCGTAATTGTCTTGAAGTTGAATTTTTTTTTT
>NW_018401361.1:850-1009 GCF_002168275.2 Theobroma umbraticum | reverse complement strand
CAAGAGTCTTATTACTCAGTTTAAATGGTTTTATAATCTCAAAATTGATTCAAATTTCAATATTTTGTACATTTTTGGTTAAAATAGAATAAAATTGAATCTATTCCATGAGAAACATGAAGAAAAAAGTATTCATTGGTAAAAAAAGTCCATTTATAG
>NW_018401361.1:342-544 GCF_002168275.2 Theobroma umbraticum | reverse complement strand
AATAGTTTTATAATCTCAAAATTGATTTTAAGTTCAATTTTTTTTGCTTTTCTATTTAAAACATATTATAATCGAACGTGTACCCCGAGAAACGTAAAGAAGAGAGCATTCATTGGCAAAAAAGGTCCATTTATAATCACCCATTCCTTCAAAAACGTTATCACTTACTTTAAACGTTTTTATAATCCCAAAATTGATTTAA
>NW_018401361.1:252-332 GCF_002168275.2 Theobroma umbraticum | reverse complement strand
TTTGTACATTTTTGGTTAAAACAAACAAGGATTGAATGTCTACCTTCAGAAAAATGAAGAAAAAAGTATTCATTGGTAAG
>NW_018401361.1:154-242 GCF_002168275.2 Theobroma umbraticum | reverse complement strand
TTATAGTCACCCGTTCATTCAAGAGCTTTATTACTCAGTTTAAATGCTTTTATAATCGTAAAATTGATTTAAATTTGAATGTTTTGTA
>NW_018401361.1:0-144 GCF_002168275.2 Theobroma umbraticum | reverse complement strand
TAAAATAGACTAGAATTTAATGTCTACCATGAGAAACAAGAAGAAAAAAGTATTCATTGATAAGAAAAGTCTATTTATAGTCAACTATTGCTTCCAAAGCCTTATTAATCACTTTAAATAGTTTTATAATCTCAAAATTGATTT
>NW_018401360.1:1327-1460 GCF_002168275.2 Theobroma umbraticum | reverse complement strand
ATTGATTTTAAGTTCATCTTTTTTTTACTTTTTTAGTTAAAACATATTATAATTAAATGTCTAAGTTAAGAAACATGAAGAAAAAGGCATTCATTGGTAAGAAAATTTCATTTATTGTCACCATTTCCTTCGA
>NW_018401360.1:1138-1317 GCF_002168275.2 Theobroma umbraticum | reverse complement strand
ACTCGCTTTAATTGGTTTTATAATCTTATAATTGATTTTATGTTGAATTTTTTTGCACTTGGTTAAAATAGAAAATAATTGAATATCCACCTCGAGAAACATGAAGAAAAACACATTCAATGGCAAGTAAAGTCTATTTATCGTCACCATTTCCTTTAAAAGCCTTATTACTTGCTTTA
>NW_018401360.1:959-1128 GCF_002168275.2 Theobroma umbraticum | reverse complement strand
TAATCTCAAAATTGATATTAAGTTCAATTCTTTTTAACATATTTGGTCATATCATAAGTGAATGTTTACTTTGACAAACATGAAGAAAAATGCATTCACTAGCAACAAAAGTCCATATATAGTCACCCTTTCTTTCAAAAGACTTATTATCACTTTAAAATGGTTTTAT
>NW_018401360.1:409-551 GCF_002168275.2 Theobroma umbraticum | reverse complement strand
TTTAAGTTGAATGTTTTACATTTTTCACTAAAATAGACTATAATTAAAAGCTTGCTATGGGAAACGTGTTAAAAAAACATTTATCCGAAAGAAAAGTCCATTTATAGTCTTTTATTCCTTCAAAAGCCTTATTACTCGCTTT
>NW_018401360.1:0-170 GCF_002168275.2 Theobroma umbraticum | reverse complement strand
TACTCGCTTTAAATGGTTTTATAATCTCATAATTCATTTTAAGTTGAATTTTTGATATTTTTGATTAAAACATATTATAAATGAATGTTTACTTTGAGAAACGTGAAGAAAAAAGAATTCATTTGTAAGAAAAGTCCATTTATAGTCACCCATTCCTTCAAAAGGCTTAT
>NW_018401359.1:1413-1541 GCF_002168275.2 Theobroma umbraticum | reverse complement strand
TTTTTAGTTTAAATTCTTGTTAATTAGATTTAGTTAATTTATAATTTATTTAGTCACTTGATTTTGTTTGTTTGGATAAGATTGCATTGTGTTAATGTTAGTACTTAGAGAAATTTTAGATCAATTCT
>NW_018401359.1:1283-1403 GCF_002168275.2 Theobroma umbraticum | reverse complement strand
AGCACTCAACTTGCCATTATATTGTCTATTCGATATGTATACTTGCGTGGATAGAAAATGAAACAAAAATAGTCTTGGGATTTGAGTTTTTTTTTGTGTTTTTTACCTAATATTATTTTC
>NW_018401359.1:1143-1273 GCF_002168275.2 Theobroma umbraticum | reverse complement strand
TCATGCTTTTAATGATGAAATTTTTAGCAAGTTTGGATTACTGTTTTTATTCTAACGCTTTTCACATATATGACACCGTAATTTTCTTTGTTAAAGTGTAAGGCATCCTCCAAACACAACCACTGAGAGA
>NW_018401359.1:598-753 GCF_002168275.2 Theobroma umbraticum | reverse complement strand
CATGAATTTTGAATTAATCTCAACACATGACAGTAGAAGGTGTGTGCTACAGAAAAGCTCTAGAAAAGAAAGCTTCAAAAGGAAATACAAGAGCAAATGATTTGTGCAACTTTGCCAAATAATTATGGTATTTTTTTTTGTAGGGATACACATTT
>NW_018401359.1:269-471 GCF_002168275.2 Theobroma umbraticum | reverse complement strand
ATATTTCTACAAATACTTGCCTAGTTATTAACAAATCTAGCTAAAAAATTTATTTCTTGAACAAAATACACAGAGATTTATTTCACTCAAGCACAACATGGTGTGTAACCTATTAATGAAAAAAGTCCACTCACAAAAATAAATAAAAATGTCTTTCTGACGTTATGTTATTAGAATAAAATACAAAAATTGATGCACCTTA
>NW_018401359.1:0-259 GCF_002168275.2 Theobroma umbraticum | reverse complement strand
AAAAATAAATTTGCAAAGTAATAGTAACTTGGATACAAAAACAATTAACTAAATTATCCAGGAAAAATTATTAACCAGAAATTTTTAGTTGATACTAAAAAGCTAACTTGATCTTGGCATTCACAAGTATAGTTATGAAACTAGGTTCATCTTCTCTTCAAGCCTCTTAAGCCTCTTAATTCTTAGTTCATCTTCATCTTTAGAGGAAATTAAAATAATTACTGTGCCTCATTTTTTTCTAAATGGATGTTTGAAAGTT
>NW_018401358.1:1349-1473 GCF_002168275.2 Theobroma umbraticum | reverse complement strand
AAAACCATTTAGAACGAGTAAAAAGGCTGTTGAAAGACTAGGAGGCTATAAATAAACTTTTGTTATCAAGGAATGCTTTTTTCTTCACGGTTCTCGAGGCAGACATTCAATTATAGCCTGTTCT
>NW_018401358.1:1114-1263 GCF_002168275.2 Theobroma umbraticum | reverse complement strand
TTTTTTTCAGGTTTCTTGAGGTAGACATTCAATTATAGTCTGTTTTAATGAAATATTTAAATAACCTCAACTTAAAATCAATTATGACATTATAGAACCATTTAAAGTGAGTAATAAGGCTTTTGAAGGAATGGGTGGCTATAAATGGA
>NW_018401358.1:378-572 GCF_002168275.2 Theobroma umbraticum | reverse complement strand
ACTATAAATGGACTTTTCTTGTCAATGAATGCTTTTGTCTTCATATTTCTCAAGGAAGACATTCAATTATAGTCTGTTTTAATGAAAAAATTTAAAAAAATTGAAATTAAAATTAATTATGAGATTATAAAATCATTTTGAATGAGTAAAAAGGCTATTAAAGCAATGAGAGGCTATAAATGGACTTTTCTTAT
>NW_018401358.1:0-131 GCF_002168275.2 Theobroma umbraticum | reverse complement strand
CTTTTGAAGGAATAGGTGACTATAAATTAACTTTTCTTGATAATGAATACTTTTCCTTCATGTTTCTCGATATAGATATTCAATTACTGTCTGTTTTAATCAAAAATAAAAAAAATTCAAGTTAAAATCAA
>NW_018401357.1:1219-1337 GCF_002168275.2 Theobroma umbraticum | reverse complement strand
CAAGCTTATAAATATAATTCAATAACTTCAAAAGTCAAGCTTATAACTATGTAAGAACAAATGTATTGGGAGTTAAATCATTTCAAGCAATTGTCAAGGATTACTCAAATAATGTTCT
>NW_018401357.1:1040-1200 GCF_002168275.2 Theobroma umbraticum | reverse complement strand
TCATAATCAAAACTATAATAATTTTAAAGCTAACAATCTCCCCCTTTTTGATAAGACAAAACATTGAGCAAATTTGCATTTGAAATGATTTTAAAATCTCCCTCTGAATCTCCCCCTCAACATATGCATAAAATTTGCTCATAAACCTTCTCCCCCTTTT
>NW_018401357.1:514-653 GCF_002168275.2 Theobroma umbraticum | reverse complement strand
CTCAAGTGAGAAAAGATAATTATAAAGCTTGATGCTAATTTTAAAGCTAGACACAGATTGAGAAAACTTAAGGCTTGATACCAATAATGCATTTCAACATTCAAGTCTAAGTGAGAAGCAATATAAGGCACAATATCTA
>NW_018401357.1:397-504 GCF_002168275.2 Theobroma umbraticum | reverse complement strand
TAGAAAGATGTTACTGGTAACGAAGAACACCAGATGTTGAATTCTCACCAAATCTTTTTGTTGAAAATCTTAATTCCTTATGATATCAATGACAATCATTGACTCCC
>NW_018401357.1:0-113 GCF_002168275.2 Theobroma umbraticum | reverse complement strand
TAGGCATGTCTAAGGAATCATTAGTCTTCAAGCATCATTCTCAATTATTATCAAGAATGATCAATCATCATCAAGCATTCATTATTTATTCTCAATATTAATCAGCCAAGCAA
>NW_018401356.1:3706-4319 GCF_002168275.2 Theobroma umbraticum | reverse complement strand
TAAGTTTTAATTTTATTTTATTTTTAACTTTAAACTATAAGAATATTATTTTTTACTATTAAAATTATATTTAATTAATTAATGTAATAAAAATTATTATTATCAATTGTTACGTTAACTCTCACACATTTACGTTAAGATTTTAAATTTTTTTATTCCACTTTTATAAGATTTTATGTTAATACTTACAATTTTATGTCAAACCTTTTCAATAGTAACTTTTAACTATAATTAGTTTTATCTTTATTTTTATTATTCTTTATTTAAAATAAAAATTTGAATATCGTTACATACTTTTAGCCTAATAATATAAATATTAATGCTCATTTTCCATTAAAATTAGACTTTTTTACTTAATTAACTTATTACGCTAATTCTCATACATTTACGTTAAGATTTAAAATTTAGTTATTTACCGTTATAAGTTTTTACGTCAATTGTTACAGGTTTACGTCAAGATTTATCTATGACAATTTTGAGCTATAATTATTTTTATTATTACTTTTTATTTAAAAATTAAAATTTATATATCGTTAAACACATTTAGTCGAATATTTATTTGTTACTAAAATTACAATTTATTTTACTCAATTGACTTGTTACGTTAACTCTC
>NW_018401356.1:3529-3696 GCF_002168275.2 Theobroma umbraticum | reverse complement strand
ATTAAGATTTAAAATTTAATTATTCCATCTTTATAAAATTTTACGTCAACTATTACAGTTTTACGTTAAGGCTTTTCTATGTCCATTTTAAACTCTAATTATTTTAATCCGTATTATTTTTTTAAAAAAAATAAAATTTATATATCGTTAAACACTTTTAGTATGAG
>NW_018401356.1:2649-3519 GCF_002168275.2 Theobroma umbraticum | reverse complement strand
TAAATATTTATTTTTTACTAAAATTAATTTTTTTACTTAATTAACTTGTTACGATAACTCTCACAGGTTTACGTTAAGATTTAAAATTTACTTATTCTACTTTTATAAGCTTTTACGTCAATTCTTATAGTTTCATGTCAAGCCTTTTCTATGTCAATTTTATACTATAACTATTTTTATTCTTATTATTTTTATTTAAAAATTAAAATATATATCTCGTTATATACTTTTAGCTCGATAATATAAATTTAAATATTTGTTTTTCATTAAAATTAAATTATTCTACTTAATTAACTTGTTACATTAACTCTCACACATTTACGTTAAGATTTAAAATTTAGTTACTCCACTTTTAAAAATTTTTACGTTAATTCTTATAAATTTTCATCAAGGCTTATATATGGTAATTTTAAATTATAATAATTTTTACCCTTGTTATTATTTACTTAAAAATTAAAATTTATATATCGTTAAATATATTTAGCTGAAGAATATATATTTAAATATATATTTGTCACTAAAATTATAAATTTTTTTACTCAATTGACTTGTTACGTTAACTCTCACATATTTATATTAAGATTTAAAATTTAATTATTCCACCTTTATAAATTTTTATGTCAAGATTTTTATATGTCCATTTTAAACTCTAATTATGTTTATCCTTATTATTCTTTATTTAAAATTTGTATATCGTTAAATATTTTTAGTCCAAAAATATAAATTTAAATATTTTTACTTAATTAATTTGTTACGTTAACTTTCACACCATTACGTTAAGATTTAAAATTTAGTTATTTTAATTTTATAAATTTTTACGTTAATTCTTATAGTTTTACGTTAAGACTTATCTATGTCAATTTTATACTA
>NW_018401356.1:2506-2639 GCF_002168275.2 Theobroma umbraticum | reverse complement strand
TATCCTTATTATTTTTATTTAGAAATTAAAATTTATATCTCGTTACATACTTTTAGCTCTATAATATAAATGTAAATATTTATTTTTCATTAAAATTAGACTTTTGTACTTAATTAACTTATTATGTTAACTC
>NW_018401356.1:2242-2496 GCF_002168275.2 Theobroma umbraticum | reverse complement strand
ATGTTAAGATTTAAAATTTAGTTATTCCACCTTTATAAGCTTTTACGCCAATTCTTACAGTTTTACGTTAAGGTTTATCTATGTCAATTTTAAACTATAATTATATTTACCCTTGTTATTTTTATTTAAAAATTAAAATTTGTATATCGTTAAATACATTTATTCCAAGAACATAAAATTAAATATTTATTCTTCAATAAAATTAAATTTTTTCACTTAATTGACTTGTTACGTTAACTCTCACACATTTATGT
>NW_018401356.1:1161-2232 GCF_002168275.2 Theobroma umbraticum | reverse complement strand
AATTTAGTTATTCCACCTTTATAAGTTTTTACTTCAATTCTTACAGTTTTACGTCAAGTCTTATCTATGTTAATTTTAAACTGTAATTATTTTTACCCTTGTTATTTTTTTAAAAAAATTAAACTTTATATATATCGTTAAATACATTTATTCCAATAAAATATTTGTTTTTCAATAAAATTAAATTTTTTCACTTAATGGACTTGTTATGTTAACTCTTACACATTTATGTTAAGATTTAAAATTTAGTTATTCTACCTTTATAAGCTTTTACGTCAATTCTTACAGTTTTACGTCAAGATTTTTCTATGTCCGTTTTAAACTCTAAATATTTTTATCCTTATTATTTATATTAAAAAAATAAAATTTATATATCGTTAAACACTTTTAATTTGAGAATATATATTTAATTTTTTTAAAAATTAATCTTTTTACTTAATTGACTTGTTACGTTAACTCTCACACGTTTACGTTAAGATTTAAAATTTCATTATTCTACTTTTATAAACTATTACGTTAATTCTTACAATTTTTCATCAAGGCTTATTTATGTCAATTTTAAACCATAATTATTTTTACCCTTGTTCTTGTTTACTTAAAAATTAAAATTTATATATCGTTAAACACATTTAGCTGAAGAATGTATATTTAAATATTTATTTGTCACAAAAATTACAAATTTTTTTACTCAATTGACTTATTACATTAACTTTCACACATTTATATTAAGATTTAAAATTTAATTATTCTACTTTTATAAATTTTTACGTCAACTGTTACAGTTTTACGTCATGATTTTTTTATGTCCATTTTAAACTCTACTTATGTTTATACTTATTATTCTTTATTTAAAAAGTAAAATTTGTATATCGTTCATCACTTTTGGTCTAAAAATATAAATTTAAATATTTATTTTTCACTAAAATTAGATTTATTTACTTAATTAATTTGTTACGTTAACTTACAAACGTTTACGTTAAGATTTCAAATTTAGTTATTTTACTTTTATAAATTTTTGCATCAATTCTTACAATTTTACGTTAAGACTTATCTATGTCAATTTTATACTAT
>NW_018401356.1:978-1151 GCF_002168275.2 Theobroma umbraticum | reverse complement strand
ATCCTTATTATTTTTATTTAGAAATTAAAATTTATATCTTGTTACATACTTTTAGCTCTATAATATAAATATAAATATTTATTTTTATTAAAATGAGACTTTTGTACTTAATTAACTTATTATGTTAACTCTCGCACATTTATATTAAGATTTAAAATTTAGTTATTCCACCT
>NW_018401356.1:408-968 GCF_002168275.2 Theobroma umbraticum | reverse complement strand
TTACGTCAATTCTTACAGTTTTACGTTAAGGTTTATCTATGTCAATTTTAAATTATAATTATTTTTACCCTTGTTATTTTTATTTAAAATTTAAAATTTATATATCATTAAATACATTTATTCCAAGAATATAAATCTGAATATTATTTTTCAATAAAATTAATTTTTTTCACTTAATTGACTTGTTACGTTAACTCTTACATATTTATGTTAAGATTTAAAATTTAGTTATTCCACCTTTATAAGCTTTTATGTCAATTCTTACAATTTTATGTTAAGATTTTTCTATCTCCATTTGAAGCTCTAATTATTTTAATCCTTATTATTTATATTAAAAAATTAAATTTTGTATATCATTAAACACTTTTAGTCTAAAAAATTAAATTTAAATATTTGTTTTTCACTAAAATAAATTTTTTTACTTAATTGAGTTATTACGTAAACTCTCACACATTTACGTTAAGATTTAAAATTTAGTTATTCTACTTTTATAAGATTTTATGTCAATTCTTGCAGTTTTACATTAAAACTTATCTATGTCAATTTTATACTATAATTAT
>NW_018401356.1:0-398 GCF_002168275.2 Theobroma umbraticum | reverse complement strand
ATTATTTTTATTTAAAAATTAAAATTTTTATTTCGTTACAAACTTAAGCTCGAAAATATAAATTTAAATATTTGTTTTTCAATAAAATTAATTTTTTTTACTTAATTAACTTGTTACGTTAGCTCTCACACATTTATGTTAAGATTTAAAATTTAGTTATTGCACCTTTATAAGTTTTTACGTCAATTCTTATAGTTTTATATAAAGGGCTATCTATGTCAATTTTAAATTATAATTATTTTTACCCTTCTTATTTTTATTTAAAAATTAAAATTATATATCGTTAAATACATTTATTCCAAGAAGATAAATTTAAATATTTACTTTTCAATAAAATTAAATACTTTCACTTAATTGACTTGTTACGTTAACTCTCACACATTTATGTTAAGATTTAA
>NW_018401355.1:1327-1472 GCF_002168275.2 Theobroma umbraticum | reverse complement strand
ACTTAAAATCAATTATGAGATTATAAAACTATTTAAATCGAGTAAAAAGGCTTTCGAAGGAATGGGTCACTATAAATGAACTTTTCTTCCCAATGAATGCATTTTCCTTCATGTTTCTCGAGGTAGACATTCAATTATAGTTTGT
>NW_018401355.1:1181-1317 GCF_002168275.2 Theobroma umbraticum | reverse complement strand
TTTATGTTTCTCAAGGTAGACATTCAATTATAGTCTGTTTTAAAAAAAGTTTAAACTTAAAATCAATTATGATATTATAAATCAATTTAAAGCGAGTAATAAGGCTTTTGAAGGAATAAGAGACTATAAATGGACT
>NW_018401355.1:572-780 GCF_002168275.2 Theobroma umbraticum | reverse complement strand
TCACTATGAATAGCTTTTTCTTTATGTTACTTGAGCTAAACATTCAATTATAATTTTTTTAACCAATAATGTAAAAAGAATTGAACCCTAAAACCAATTTTTAGTTTATAAAACTATTTAAAGCAAGTAATAAGGCTTTTGAAAGAGTATATGACTATAAATGGACTTATCTTATCAATGAATGCTTGTTTCTTCATGTTTCTCGAGA
>NW_018401355.1:476-562 GCF_002168275.2 Theobroma umbraticum | reverse complement strand
TGAAGGAATGGGTCACTATAAATAGACATTTTTTTCCAATGAATGCCTTTTTCTTCATGTTTCTCAAGGTAGACATCCAATTATAG
>NW_018401355.1:154-296 GCF_002168275.2 Theobroma umbraticum | reverse complement strand
TGAACTTTTCTTGCCAATGAATATCTTTTTCTTCATGTTACTCAAGCTAGACAAGCAATTATAATATTTTTTAACCAATAATGTAAACAAAAATTGAACCTAAAATCAATTTTGAGATTATAAAGCCATTTAAAGCGTGTAA
>NW_018401355.1:0-133 GCF_002168275.2 Theobroma umbraticum | reverse complement strand
AGACTATAAATGGACTTTTCTTGCCAATTAATGCTTTTTTTCTTTATTTTTCTCAAGGTAAACATTCAATTATAGTCTGTATTAACCCAAAATCTAGAAGCATTCAACTTAAAATCGATTATGATATTATAAA
>NW_018401354.1:1195-1276 GCF_002168275.2 Theobroma umbraticum | reverse complement strand
TCATTGAGAAGAAAAGTCTATTTAGAGTCACTCATTCCTTCAAAAGGCTTATTAGTTACTTTAAATAGTTTTATAATCTCA
>NW_018401354.1:1071-1185 GCF_002168275.2 Theobroma umbraticum | reverse complement strand
TAAGTTGAATTTTTTACATTTTTGTTAAAACAGACTATAATTGAAGGTTTACCTTAAGAAACGTGCAAAAAAAGTCATTCATTGAGAAGAAAAGTTCATTTATAGTCACTCATT
>NW_018401354.1:662-783 GCF_002168275.2 Theobroma umbraticum | reverse complement strand
TTCAAGTTGAATTTTTTTATATTTTTTATTAAAACTAACTATAATTGAATATCTACTTTGAGAAACGTAAAGAAAGAAGCATTTATTGACAAGAAAAACCCATTTAGAGTCACTCATTCCT
>NW_018401354.1:171-284 GCF_002168275.2 Theobroma umbraticum | reverse complement strand
TTTTACATTTTTGATTAAAACATGATATAATTGAATGTCTACCTCAAGAAACATGAAGTAACAAGCATTCATTGACAAGAAAAGTCCATTTAGAGTCACCCATTCCTTCAAAA
>NW_018401354.1:0-144 GCF_002168275.2 Theobroma umbraticum | reverse complement strand
ATAATCTCATAATTGATTTTAAGTTGAATGTTTTTACATTTTTGATTAAAACATGATATAATTGAATGTCTACATCGAGAATCATGAAGAAACAAGTATTCATTGACAAGAAAAGTCCCTTTAGAGTCAACCATTCCTTCGAAT
>NW_018401353.1:1131-1298 GCF_002168275.2 Theobroma umbraticum | reverse complement strand
AGTAATTAGGCTTTTAAAGGCTTGATTGACTATAAATGGTCTTTTTGTGCCAATGGTTGACTTTTGCTTCATGTTCCCCAAGGTAGGCATTCAATTATATCTTCTTTTTAATAAAAAATGTTAAAAAATTCAACTTAAATTCATTTTTGAGGTTATACAGCCATTTA
>NW_018401353.1:740-864 GCF_002168275.2 Theobroma umbraticum | reverse complement strand
TGCAAATGAATGCCTTTTCCTTCACATTTCTCAAGGTAGACATTCAATTATAATCTGTGTTAATCAAAATTGTATAAAGAATTCAAATTTAAATCAATTTTGAGATTATAAAATCTTTTAAAAT
>NW_018401353.1:296-473 GCF_002168275.2 Theobroma umbraticum | reverse complement strand
ACTTAAAATCAATTATGGCATTATAAAACTATTTAAAGCGAGTAATGAGGCTTTCGAAGGTATGGGTGACTATAAATAAACTTTTCTTGCAAATGAATACTTTTTTCTTCATGTTTCTCAAGGTATGCTTTCAATTCTAGTCTGTTTTAATAAAAAATGACTGAAGAATTCAAATTT
>NW_018401353.1:187-286 GCF_002168275.2 Theobroma umbraticum | reverse complement strand
TGAGATTACAAAATCATTTAAAGTGAGTAATAAGGCTTTTAAATGAATGGGTGACTATAAATGCACTTGTCTTGCTAATGAATGTCTTTTTCTTCACCT
>NW_018401353.1:107-177 GCF_002168275.2 Theobroma umbraticum | reverse complement strand
AGACATTCAGTTATAATATGTTTTTTTAAAAAAATGTAAAACAATTTGAATTGAAAATCAATTTTGAGAT
>NW_018401353.1:0-97 GCF_002168275.2 Theobroma umbraticum | reverse complement strand
TTTAAAGTGAGTAATAAGGCTTTTGAAGCAATGGATGACTATAAATAGACTTTTCGTGCCAATGAATGCCTTTTTCTTTACATTTCTAGAGGTAGAT
>NW_018401352.1:1098-1258 GCF_002168275.2 Theobroma umbraticum | reverse complement strand
CTTTATACATTTTTGATTAAAACAGATTATAATTGAATGTCTACCTCAAGAAACATAAAGAAAAAAGTATTCATTAACAAAAAAAGTCCGTTTTTAGTCACTCATTTCTTCAAAAGCCTTATTACTCGCGTTAAAAAGTTTTATAATCTCATAATTAATT
>NW_018401352.1:936-1088 GCF_002168275.2 Theobroma umbraticum | reverse complement strand
TTTTTTTACCTTTTTTGTTAAAACATATTACAATTGAATGTCTACCTCAAGAAACATGAAGAAAAAGATATTCATTGATAACAAAAGTCCATTTACAGTTACTCATTCCTTCAAAAGCCCTATTACTCGCTTTAAATGGTTTTATGTTCTCA
>NW_018401352.1:671-926 GCF_002168275.2 Theobroma umbraticum | reverse complement strand
TAAGTTTAATTTTTTTACATTTTCATTTAAACCAGATTATAATTGATTGTATATCTCGAGAAACGTGAATAAAAGACATTCATTGACAAGAAAAGTTTATTTATAGCCACCTATTTCTTTAAAAGCTTTATTACTGGTTTTAAAAGGTTTTATAATCTCATAATTAATTTTAAGTTGATTTTTTTTTATATTTTTAGTTAAAGAAGGTTATAATTGAATGTCTGCCTTGGGGAACGTGAAGAGAAAGGCATTTAT
>NW_018401352.1:0-141 GCF_002168275.2 Theobroma umbraticum | reverse complement strand
AAAAGTCTATTTATAGTCACCCATTCCTTTAAAAGCCTTATTACTCGCTTTAAAAGGTTCTACATTCTCAAAATTGATTTTAAGTTCAATTTTTTTTATATTTTCATGTAAAATAAATTATAATTGACTGTCTACCTTCAG
>NW_018401351.1:1178-1267 GCF_002168275.2 Theobroma umbraticum | reverse complement strand
TTGACAAGAAAAGTCCATTCATAGTCACTCATGCCTTTGAAAGTATTGTTACTCATTTTAAATGAGTATATAATCTTATAAATTATTTT
>NW_018401351.1:1065-1168 GCF_002168275.2 Theobroma umbraticum | reverse complement strand
TTTTCTCATTTTTGGTTAAAACAAAACATAATTTGATGTTTGCATCAGAACAAATGAAGCAAAAGCTATGCATTGCCAAGAGAAGTCAATTTATAGTCACTCA
>NW_018401351.1:865-1052 GCF_002168275.2 Theobroma umbraticum | reverse complement strand
CTTGTTACTAGCTTTGTATTTTTTAATAACTTTATAAATTATTTTAAATCAAATGCTTTTTCACCTCTAGCTAAAATAAATCATAATTTGATGTTTACGCTAGAAAACATGAAGCATAAGCCATCCATTGATGAGAAAAGTTCATTTATAGTCATTCATGCCTTTAAAAGTCTTGTTACTAACTTTA
>NW_018401351.1:232-407 GCF_002168275.2 Theobroma umbraticum | reverse complement strand
AGAAACATGAAGTGAAAGTTATCAATTGACAGGAAAAGTCCATTTATAGTCACTTATGCCTTCAAAAGCTTTGTTACTTCTTTAAATGGTTTTATAATCTTATATATAATTTTTCATTAAATTTTTTCTCATTTTCAGTTAAAACAGATCATAATTTGATGTTTGCATTGGGAAA
>NW_018401351.1:0-140 GCF_002168275.2 Theobroma umbraticum | reverse complement strand
AACTTTATAAATGATTTTAAATTGAATTTTTTTCACTTATGGTTAAAACAGATCATAATTTGATATTTGTATTGGGAAACAAGAAGTTAAAGCTTTCCATTGACAAGAAAAGTCTATTCATAGTTACTAATGCCTTCGAA
>NW_018401350.1:944-1056 GCF_002168275.2 Theobroma umbraticum | reverse complement strand
ATTAGGCTTTTGAAGGAATAGGTAACTATAAATGGACTTTTCTTGTCAATGAATATTCTTTTCTTCACGTTTCCCGATATAGATATTCAATTATAGTTTTTTAATCAAAAAT
>NW_018401350.1:399-570 GCF_002168275.2 Theobroma umbraticum | reverse complement strand
TGAGTCTTTTGAAGAAATGGGTGACTATAAATGGACTTTTCTTGCTAAGGAATGCTCTTTTCTTCATGTTGCTCAATATAGACATTCAATTATTATCTATTTTAATCAAAAATATACAAAACTTCAACATAAAATCAATTATTAGATTATAAAACCACTTAAAGTAAGTAA
>NW_018401350.1:0-127 GCF_002168275.2 Theobroma umbraticum | reverse complement strand
AGGCAGACATTCAATTATAGCCTGTTTTAACAAAAAATGTAAAATAAATTCAACTTAAAATCAATTATGAGACTAGAAAACCATTTAAAGTTAGTAATAAGGCTTTTGAAGGAATGGGTGACTATAA
>NW_018401349.1:1870-1986 GCF_002168275.2 Theobroma umbraticum | reverse complement strand
TTTTAATTTTAATTTTTTTATATTTTTTATTAAAATAGATTATAATTGAATGTTAGGCTCTTGAAACATGAAGAAAAAGATATTCATTGGCAAGAAAAGTCCATTTATAGTCATCC
>NW_018401349.1:1692-1827 GCF_002168275.2 Theobroma umbraticum | reverse complement strand
ATTTTAATTTCAATTTTCTTATATTTTTTGTTAAAATAGATTATAATTGAATGTCTGCCTTATGAAACATAAAGAAAAAGTTATCTATTGGTAAGAAAAGTCCATTTATAGTCACCCATGCCTTCGAAAGCCTTA
>NW_018401349.1:1020-1266 GCF_002168275.2 Theobroma umbraticum | reverse complement strand
TATAGTCACCGATGCCTTCAAAAGCCTTATTACTCGGTTTAAATGATTTTATAATCTCATGATTGATTTTAGGTTAAACTTTTTTACATTTTCTATTAAAACAGATTATAATGAAACGTCTGCCTCAAAAAAATATAAGGAAAATGATATCCATTGCTAAGAAAAGTCCTTTTATAGTCACCCATACCTTCAAAAGCCTTATTACTCGCCTTAAATATTTTTACAACCTCATAATTGATTTTATGT
>NW_018401349.1:806-944 GCF_002168275.2 Theobroma umbraticum | reverse complement strand
TATAGTTTTTATTAAAACAGATTATAATTAAATGTCTACCTCGAGACACATGAAGAAAAAGATATCCATTGGCAAGAAAAATCCATTTACAGTCACTCATGCCTTTTAAATCGTTATTAGTCGCTTTAAATGCTTTTT
>NW_018401349.1:703-796 GCF_002168275.2 Theobroma umbraticum | reverse complement strand
ATTAGTTTTAAGTTAAACTTTTTTACATTTTTTACTAATACGGATTATAATTGAATGTCTGTCTCTAGAAACATGAAGAAAAAGATATTCATT
>NW_018401349.1:128-363 GCF_002168275.2 Theobroma umbraticum | reverse complement strand
ATATTCATTGGCAAGAATAGTCCATTTGTAGTCATCCACTCCTTCAAAAGCCTTTTTACTCGCTTAAAATGATTTTATAACTTGATAATTGATTTTAATTTGAATTTTTTTATATTTTTTATTAAAATCGATTATAATTGAATGTCTGCATCGAGAAATGTGAAGAAAAAGATATCCATTGGCAAGAAAAGTCCATTTATAATTACCTATGCCTTCGAAAGTCTTATTACTCGCT
>NW_018401349.1:0-118 GCF_002168275.2 Theobroma umbraticum | reverse complement strand
TTTTAATCTCATAATTAGTTTTAAGTTGAAACTTTTTTTTTATTGAAGTAGATTATAATTGAATGTTTATCTCGAGAAACGTGAAGAAAAAGATATCCATTAGCAAGAAAAGTCCATT
>NW_018401348.1:1193-1318 GCF_002168275.2 Theobroma umbraticum | reverse complement strand
ACTCGCTTTAAATGGTCTTCTAATCTCATAATTAATTTTGAGTTGAATTTTTTTGCATTTTCGTTAAAACGGGCTATAATTGAATGTTTGGTTTGTGAATCATGAAGAAAAAAGCATTCATTGAT
>NW_018401348.1:853-976 GCF_002168275.2 Theobroma umbraticum | reverse complement strand
AGCCTTTCATTCCTTCAAAAGCCTTATTACTTACTTTAAGTAGTTTTATAATCTCATAATTGATTTTATGTTGAAGTTTTTTACATTTTTCATTAAAATAGACAATAATTGAATGTCTATCTT
>NW_018401348.1:380-496 GCF_002168275.2 Theobroma umbraticum | reverse complement strand
TTCATTGGCAAGAAAAGTTCATTTATAGCCTCTCATTCCTTCAAAGGCCTTATTGCTTGCTTTAAATGGTTTAATAATCTAATAATTGATTTTAAGTTGAATTTTTTTATATTTTT
>NW_018401348.1:0-117 GCF_002168275.2 Theobroma umbraticum | reverse complement strand
ACAGAGTATAATTGAATGTCTGCCTTGAAAAATATAAAGAAAAAGGCATTCATTGGTAAGAAGAGTCTATTTACAGCCTCTCATTTCTTCAAAAGCCTTATTACTTACTTTAAGGAG